>NC_092873.1:56029236-56249236 GCF_028372415.1 Notamacropus eugenii | reverse complement strand
TATTCTTTCCTTTAGACCTCCCAACAACCCTTCAAAGTAGGTGCTTTTATTACATCCATTTTACAGTTGAAGAAACTGAGTCACATGGGTTCAGTGATTTGAACTCAGGTCTTCTTGACTCCAGGCCCAATACTCTATCCTCTGAAAGACCTAGCTGCCTCCCCATCCATCATTGTATTATCCTTAAGTTCCATGTCATGTGACTCCCTTTTCAGAGGGACAAGAATGGTGTAGAGGAAATTGTGCTGGAGAAAATCTAGAGGAAAAGGTCTCTGGAGACCTAGATTTAGATGACTACTTCTGATATTTACTAGCTGTATGACCTTGAACAAGACACTTCCTTCGCTCTCAGTTTCCTCATCTGTAAAATTAAGTGATTAACTAGTGGCCTCTAAGTCCCATAAACTCTGCAGCTGTAATATTGTGTTGTGTAAAGTGGGAATATTAGTTGCACTACTTATACCACAGGGATATTGTAAAGAAAGCATTTTGTAAATGTTTAAAAGTTTTAGAAATGTGTAATTATTGTAGATCTATAACTTAAACGGATTACTGAGCCCCTTCATTTTAAAGATGAGGAAACACTGACAGAGGGGAAGGGACTTGCTTAGGGTCACAGGTAGCAAAGAAGTACATTCCAGTCACAGGGGACAGCTGGGGTCCCAACTCTAGGTCCATGATTCCAAGCTCAGGGTTCCTTCCCTTTCCCCACTGTGACCAGGTTTGACAGGCAAAAAGGTGGATTCAAAGGTGGACAAGTCATGTAAGCTCTTAGTTTCCAAGGATCAGCATCAGAGGGGAGTTTCCTCACAGTTTCTCCTCAGTAAGTTCATCATTATTCCAGACCAAAAACATCTTATTTCCAGTGATTCCTCTTTGATTAAAATTGAGAACATACTCACCCTCTTCCCCTTTGGATAAAGTTAAGAATATACTCATCCAGGACAGCTAGGGAGTGCAGTGAATAGAGTGCTGGCCCTGGAGTCAGGAGGACCTGCATTCAAATTTGGACTCAGACATGTACCAGCTGTATGACCTTGGGCAAGTCACTTAAGCTCGATTGTCTCAGAAAAAAAAATAATATGCTCATCCCCTCTGGATAAAATTGAAAATCATTCACCAGAATTCTACTCCATAGTAAACAGTTTACGTTGAGGTTTCAGTGGGTACAAAAATGTACCTATCTTATGGTCATAAAGACCCAGGACAAAATAACAGCCCCTCATCAGCAAGGTCAATTATGCCCAACACTTAGTGATCCTGGCACCTCCCTTGAAGTTAGCTCCGTGATGGGAAGCTGATAATGCCACTTTTCTAGGAAATGGCACTCCAAAATGGCTTGCTTAATTAGCCTCCCACTCCCTGGAATGCCATCAGTGGGGAGTGTGTGACCTTTTAAAGGAACACACATCTTCAAGGCTTTGTCCTACAGAATTTAGTTTTACATTTTTTTCATTTTTAATTGGGACTCGATCAAAGGAAAAAGGGGAGCTCCTTCACAAGGGCAGTGAAACCTCAGAACCATTCTCTTTTAAAAATTAATGCCTTTTGCTTTGGGGTTTTTTGTTGTTATATTTTTTTTACATCACAGTCATTCCCTGGTATACCTCCTTCTTCCCCCTCCCCCACTGAATCCTCCCTTGTAACAAAGAAAAACAGTTAATGAGGAAAGCCAAAACACACCTGTGCTCCCCCACCTGTCTACCAAGGAGGGATGTGTTTCATCCTCTGTTCTATGGAGGCAATTTTGTGCGCTGCAGTTAATGAGTTCAGTTGCTCATGTTATTTTCTCTTACCTTACTACACTCATTGTGTGCCTTTGAAATGGGACTGGAATCACAGTGTTATAGATTCAGCGTGGGATGTCATCGAGTCCATCCCTGTCATCTAACAGATAAGAAAACTGAGACCCAAAGAGGCTAAGTGACTTGTTCAGGGTCACACAGACCATTTTCAAGACAGGATTGCAAGTTGCGCATGACTCTCTGAATTGTTCATATTCCAAATGTCTTATGATACAACAATCTTCCATCATGTTCCCATGACAGGAAGTAAGGTATCATTGAAAAAAAAAGCAGCCTCAGAGTCAAGAAGGCCTGGGTTCAAGGCCTGCCCTTGGCACTACTAGCTGTGTGGTACTAAGCAAGTCACCCTCAGTGCCCCAGGCAATCCTCCAAGACCATGTTAGAAAACAGCTATTATAAAATATGTTCTAAAACATTGATAGAGTCCTTACATCAGTGAAAGCCTTGGCACTTTCTCCAAAAGAAAGATTGACATTCATGTACCATGGTTTGTTTAGCTATTCCCTAACCAGCAGGTACCCACTTTCTTTCCAGTATTTTGCTACCGCATAGTGCCAGTAAAAATACTTTCTTAGGTAATGTGTTTTTCTTTCTTTCATTGACCTCTGCGGAGTATATGCGAGTATTGGGATCCCTGGGGCAAAGGGTATAAACAGCAAGATTGTCCTCTTATTAAAAATTTAGTGAGCTAAGTAGAAGGCTTAGGCAATTGTCACATTTACTTAAATGTGTATCCATGATACTGATGCTGTAGGTACCCCTTCTGTGGGAATGGATTGCCATCCATCTCTACCCACTTCTGCTCTCTGACTCTTATTGTTGTAGATCCAAAGAGAATCTAATCTAGGCACTGGAGAGATCTTTTTCCTCTGGACCTTTTGACATTTCATGGACACCAGTGAGTGCAGCGTTCAGGCTACGTTATTGATTCTATCTTCCTCTGGCCCACCTCCTTGTTCTTGATGATAGGACAGGGATAGGAAATGGACCCACAATCTCATTAACCTAGGGAACTCTCAGAAGAGGAAACTCTCTCTCTCCAAGCAAGTCAGCACTTTCTCTGCAACTGACATTCTTAGAGAGTTGCCAGGGTGATGACTTTCAATTTAAATTTAATTTAATTTTTAAATTGCTTTTGCTCTTCTGTTTTTTTTTATTACATTACTCTTTCTTTCTATTCATATCCCACCACAAATCAAAGCTTCCCTTAAAACAAATAAGGACAGTCAAGCAAAACAAGTCAACACAACTGACCATGTCTGAAAATGTATGTCTCATTCTGCACCTGGAGCCCACCACCTCTCACCTGACAAGGCAGGACCAGCTTTGATGGTGTCTTTTACACAATCCACAGGCACAAGTCATCACTGGTCCTATGTTGCAGCCTAATTAGCCCCATTATTTCCCTTTGGATCCCCCATATTCAGTCAGTCAATAAGCACGTCTTGAAAACTTTCTATGTACTTGGTTCTATAGACACAGGAATGAAATTTCTCTTACAATCTATCAAGGAAAACAACCTACACCCATAGAATAATCTACAAAATATCAAACAGTCAATCAACAAGCATTTGTAAAGATTTTCCAGTCATTGTGCTATGTACTAGGACTATAAAGACAAAAGTGAAACCGGACTTGTCCTCAAGAAGCTTCCATTTTCTGAGTCAGACACTTCTGAAATCATAATCTGCCATGATTCACAGTCATGAGAATATTGATATTATATGTTCGGGCTTCTGTTCATATTCTGTCCAAATTCTGATCGTTTTCCAATGTGAACCAGCCTAGGCTTTCTCCTCTTCAGCTCTGAAGTCTTCTTACGGCTGTGATCACTGACTGCCTAACATTTACATTCTTTCCTCTTTGTATTGAGTGTGTCTGTGTGAAGGGAGACTTTGTGGTTAAATTATTCCATTGTTGCTGTTGATTTTCCTTTCTGTGTTTCTGGCAGTGCGGTATTGTGGGATCCCACATGGGACCTGCAACCTGAAGACCTGCATTCAAATCCTACCAGTCCTTTCTCTAAGATACAGAAAAAAATAATATGTGTATCTGTGCCTTCCTCCCTAAGGTCCCATTCTGTCTATGTTCTGTGTTGTTTGTATGTCTCCACTACATATTGTCTCTTTAGCCGGAATATAATGGCTTAAGAGCAGGAGATGTTCCTTTTTTTTTATTTGTATCTTCACCCAGTGCTTACAAAGGAAGTTGGCAAGTAGTAAGCACTTAGTAAATGGTTCTTGATTGAGTGACCAGTTGTACCACCCACTTTATAAAGTGGTTGTAAGAAAAACATTTTGCAAAACCAAGTTTTACATGTGTACATATACATGCATGCACGTATATAAACATAAAAGCATGTGCATATCTACACATGTGCTTATACATGTGTTTGTCTTATGTTTATATATACCAATAATTTATATTACATGATATGAGATATTAATAGAATCTATCTATATAATAATACAGCACACATGTTATGTAATATGTAACATTAATTTTAATATAATAAAATATATTAGTAATGTTATATAATACGTAGCTTATATAATATGCTACATGATTACACTGTACTTTACATATTATATATAATATGATAACATATTACATATATTCTAATATGTAAGATTATATTATAATTATTATAAGTATTCATATAATAATTGCAATATATTATATAATAATATAATATAATAGCACATTATGTATTCTATTAATGTTATGCGTCATATAAGTATATATAAATACATACATACATGCAAATACACATCTATGTATACATAGATATATAGGTATGTATATGTTGTGTGTACTTGTCTACGTATACATGTGTTTGTATGTATGTGTAGATTTATATTATATGATATGATATGTTAATAGAATATATTAATATACTTATACGATCTATTACTCATTATTTAATATAATAGTATAAATTATGTTACAACATTTTGTGACTATATTATATGTAACATGCTATACATGGTATATTCTCATGCACATTATATGTACATATAAACATGTGATTGTTTCTGTAGGCCAAAAGAGACAGCCATAGCACACCAAGTAGATACAGAGTTGGTCACAGAGTCACCAAGTTCAGTCCTAGATCTAATGTATGGTGACTGGTTGGCCCTGGACAGATTCCTTCCCATTTTAGTGCTCTTAGGCAGCTCTCAAAGGCTAGAAAGTACTGACCTACATTCATGGAGGATTTTTCTTTGCTGGAAGTTCCCTACACAGAAGAAATTCTAGATCCTCTCCAAAGTCCCCAAAGGCCTGGTCAAAGAGTACAAGGAGGGAAAATGGCCTTCTTTGTACCCCTGCTACAATGCCAACACCCTCCCACTTAGAGCACAGGACCTTTGAGGCAGTCTGGCTTCTCTTAATGGACAGCTTTCACATCTCTGCCTCCAGCCTTAACTGCTCCCTGAGTTTTGGGTCTGCATCACTAGCTGCCTACCATACAGCTTCACCTGAACATCTTGCAGGCACCTCAACCTTAATACATTCCAATCTGCATTCTTTGTCTCTTTCCAAAACCTGTGCCTCCTCTTACCTTCCCCTTTATGGTAACATCCTCACCATCTTCTCAGTCCCCCAGCCTCCACACCATATTGTGATATAGTGGAAAGAGCTCTGATTCTAGAGACAGATTACCTGGGCTGAATCTCCTCTCTGATTCTTCCTACCTGCATGACTTTGGTCAAGTCACATCACTTCTTTGGGCCTCAGTTTCTTCATCTGTAAAAAAAAAATAGATAAGGGGATTGGACTTGATGCTCCCTAAGGTTCCTTCCAGCTTGAATTCTCTTTCCAACCCTACTCAGAGGTTAAGTTTAGCTTTGAAGCTCAAATATGCCAAATGACCTTCCAGTTGTGAGGTGACATGCAAATGGTGCCATTTCTTTTATGAAGTCATCTCTTTTTTTGCTCAATGATTAGCAATTATAATAATTTAGCTTTAATTAGTTCATTTCAATAAGTAACTAGAGGCTAAAATGATAGGGGAGAACAATGCATGAGTCAAGATTCGTAGATGAGACATCTGATTTTCTCATGAAGCCCATAAAAATGTGAAAATGAGATGAGTGTTAGCCCAGAGTCAGCTCCTGACTAATTCCAGCTCAGGTCATCTGATTGCCAAACCCACAATGCTTTGCAACATGGCTACCACCTCTCTAGTCAACTCCATGCTCAGGTAGTACTCAGAGAAAGGAGAATCCTGAAGGAATGAGCTTTCACATATGTCGTTGTCCTTTGTCTTTCGTTTTTGCAAAGAACCAAGGCATCAGGGATGGAACAAATGCTGGAGGAGTCACAGGAGAGGGATTCAAATTTTGGCTCTGCTATCACAAGCTATGTGACCCTAGTCAAGTCAAATCCCTTCTTTGCATCTCCTCTTTAAAACGAGAAAAGGATTCCCAAGGAGATCAGTAGCAGCTTGAGCACACTATTTAATTTGTCTGAGCCTCAGCCTCCTCATCTAGAAAATGAGAGGTTAGACAAGATGGCTCCAGAGGTCCTTTCCAGCTCTTAATCTATGATGTTAAAAAATATATGGTCCAAAAATAAATAAATAAATGGATGGATGGATGGATGGAGAGAGACAGAGACAGAGAAATGGTCTACACACAGAGACATATCACAATATTCATAGCCTCAATCTTTGTGCTAACAACAACAAAGAAAAAACTCGATACAAAGAACGTGCCTATCAGCGTGGCACAGAGGAAAGGCTGGTGGGTTTAAAGCCAGAGGAGCCAGAGGGCTGCAGACCCTGCTGTTTGCAATGCAATCTGTCTGACGTTGGGGGCTCGATCCCCAAGCCTTTATTAAGCAGCTGCTCTGTTCCAGGCACCCCAGTGCTAGGCAGCTGAGTATGCAAATACAAAGAACCAAATGATTTCCACCCTCAAGGAAAAACTGATTAATTTCTCTTGCCCCTTAGTTTCCTCATCTATAAAATGAAGGCTTTGAACTTAATGGCCTCAAAGATCCTTTCCTGCTTTCAATCTGTTATCCTGCTCAAACATGTGTGACAAGAATGAATGAATGAATGAATGAGCAGTTATTAAGTGCTGAATGATGAGGAAATAAATAGAAAAGCAAGGGGCTTTTCTCCAGGGGCTCAATTGGAGACCCTCTGACCACTGTCCCTAACCCTGATCTCTTCCACCTTCCCATTCTCCACCTGAACCCCAGGCAGAGGTCTCCTGATCTCCATTGGAGCTGAAGTCAGTAGAAGCTAAAACAGCATCTCTCCTCCTCCCCAGCTGGCTTCCCCAGAGACATAGAGATGCTGGCCCTCTGCTCATTGTTTCCTGATATTTCCTTCCCCCACAGTCCCCAGGGAGAGCAGCCGATCTGCAGCAGCAGCCTCCAGGAGCCCCAGGAAAAGTCTACTTGGCTCCCTGGGGCTCCTCATGTCTCCACAGGGGCACCTGAGAGCACATGACCAGGCAGAGTCTGGAACAGTAAATAGCTTTGGAAAGAGGAGGAAAGTGATGGAGCGGAAAAAAGGGTCAGGGAATGGAGTGGGAAAGTGCTGTGTGGAGTGGAGCTTAAAAGTCAAGGATTTCACAACCTCAGACAAATCTTGTTGCTTTTTCTTTGTATCCCAGGGCTTAGCATGGTGCAAGAACACAGTAAGAACTTTATAAAAGCTCATTGAGTAGCTGATATCTAGGTTGAAAGGACATCACAGTTGTAATATACTGCACGAAGTTCAGCCTAGTGATGTTCAGGAGGGCACATCACCACATACGCCTGAGGGCAAGGGACTTTTTAGCCGTGGTCTCCATTAGAGAGGCCAATATCAGAGCATGGAGAGATGGGAGGGACCTTAGAGATTCACCATTTTGTCTAACTCCTTCATTTTACATGTAAAGAAACTGAGGTTTATAGAGAGGAGACTGCTCAAGATCATACAGGTTGTTAGAGATAGATTTAAGACTCAGACCATATTCTCCTTTTGTTCTGATTCTTCTTTCACAACATGACTAACATGGAAATATATTTAATATGATTGTACATATATAGCCTATATCGGATTGCATGCCATCTTGGGAAGAGGTGGAAATTTAGAACTCAAAATCTTATAAGAGTGAATGCTGAAAACTAAAAATTAATTCATTAATTAATAAAAATTCAGACCCTGGTTGTCCAATCCCAAATTCAGCAGCCCTCCCACTGTACCACACCGCCTTCCCTAATTTTAGGAGCCCATTTCATCACAGAAGGAAGTTAAATGACTTGTCCAGGGTCACATAGCTAGTAAATGGCAGGACTCAGATTAAGACTCATGGTCTTTCATTCCAAACCAAGAGCTCTTTCCATAGCACCACACTGCCTCTATTCTCCCATCTCATCTGCCTTTTTGAATCATTCTAAGCAACAAATTCCCATATAGGAGACAGCATGAGGTGGTAGTAAATGTGTAGAATGTGAGGTCAGAGAAGCTGGGTTCAAATCCTTGTTCTCCTACTTGTGCAACCTTGGCCAAATCACTTAGATTCTCTGGACCTCAGTTTCTTCATCTGTAAAATGAAAATGTGGAACTAGATGGCCTCTATTGTCTCTTCCAACTATAAAGCTATAATACTATCATCTTTGAACTTGTAATCCTCCTTCTGTCTCCTCCTTTTCATTCAATTCAGTTGCCAAACTGATTTTCCTAAAGTATGGATCTAACCAAGCTAACCCCTCCTCAGGAAACTCCAGTGGCTCCCTATTACTTTCAGGCTCAAAAGTAAAATCCTCCAATTTTTAAAGCCCTTCACAACCTAGCCCCTTCTTACCTTCACAGTTTGCTGATGCTTTACTCCCTTCCTCATCCTCCACAATCCAGAGATTGTAATCTCCTTATCATTCTTCCATCTCTGACTCTGCTGTCCTCCACACCTGGAATGTGTGGAACTATTGGCTTTCCTAGCTTTCTTCAAGACTTAACACAAATCTCCCTTGGTAGAAGGCTTTTCCCAGTCCTCATCACTAAAGACTGTGCCTTTCCTCTAAGACTGATGTATGTATCTTGGTAATGCATAGTTATTTGCCTGTTATCTCCTTTATGAGAATGAATTTGTGGAGGGCAAGGAACATTTTGGGGGCCTTTCTTTTGTATTCCCATTGTTTGGAACAGTGTCTGGCATGCAGTAAGGGCTTAATAAATGCCTTTGGACTTAATGAAATTCAACGAGCATTTAGTAAGTACCTACTCTGCTCTTAGAGTTGGCAATACAAAGACAAAAGTGAAATAATCTTTGCCCTCAATGAATTTACATCCTATTTGGAAGAAAAAACAGCATGCACAGATGTAATAAAATACAAAATAAATTCACATTGATTTGAAAGTGTGGAGTCACATCCCATGGGAATCAGGAAAGATCTCTGATAGAAGTAGTAATCCAACTAAGTTGCGAAGGGAGCTAGGAGTTCCAAGATGTAGAGGTGAGAGGGAAAAAAGCATGGAGTACTACAGGTGTGGAGGAAAGCCTGGTCAAAGGTATGAAGGTAGTAGATGCAATGCTGTGTACAGAGTTCAGAAAGTAAGCCAATGTGAAGAGAAAGTAGTTTGTGGAAAGGAGAGTAATGTAGAATCAGCCTAGAATGATAGGTTGGAACTTAAGGGCTTTGGATGCCAAATGGGGAGCAGCTTGATCAGAGTGACTGAGAGATATCTGGCTTTGCTCTGAGGACATCACATTCCTCCACTGGTGGCTGATGTTGGCCATTTGGTGGCTTTTTTCATTCTTTCCCCTTTATGGGGCCAGAAGGAAAAACTGACCAATCACTTGCTCTCCACTGACATTTCCAGATCATCCATCTAAAATTCCTCACTAAGCTTTTTTAAAAGTCCATGCAATACATTTATACTATGCTCTCTCCCATTCTTGTTCCCCTTACCAATTCATCTCCAAGTCACTCTCTTAATTTCATGAAATTCTTAGTACCTGGCTCATAATCTTTTTTGCCAATTCCATATCTGTTGTCATCCTCTGGAGCTGTAATATTTATGGAGATGACATCTCCCTCCCCCAACATCCACAAAATTCTTCCACTTCTCCACCTGTAACAACCTGCTGCTCCAGTCCACTTCAGCCACCTACCAACATGGTCATAAAATAAGCTTCAATTCAATTAAACAAACATTTATTAAGCACTTACTGTGTGCCAGGCACTTGCTGGGCAATGGAAGTAGAGGGGGAAAAGTGAAACAGTCCTTGTCCTCAAGATGTTGGTGATCTCTTGGGACTTTACTAAACTGTGGAAGAAACCTCTCCAAGGTTCTGAATTTCTACTCTGACCACAACCTTACCCGGAAGTTTTCCCTGCTCTCTGTCCCTATAGTAAAATTACTGTTCCTCATCTAAGACCTTATCCAAACTCTGTATCCCTTTGTATTTCAAATCTGACTCAAAATTTCACTACTACTTAAGGAACTCCCATAAGAAAATACCCTCTACCAGGTAGGTCAGTTCATTCTCAGAAACAGAATTTTGCCCTGAGCAATGAGAGGTTAAGGGACCTGTCCAGAGTCCTATAGATAGCATGTCAGGAGATGCAACATGAACTTAGATGTTCCTAATTTTGAGATTGTCTCTCTATCTACTATGCTGGGCTTCCTCTCAGTAATAAATAAAATATTTAAATAAGAGCAAATTATTAAAAATATAAAACTTTAACCCAACTAACTTAGTTGATAACCTGATGGCCCTATCAAGTCTTCTTTTTTCTAGGCTAAACATCCTTCTTTTTTGACTACTGACATTTCTTCCTATCTCAGGGAAGAAGTTTGGTATGATGACCTAAGAATAGGATGCTTGGGTTCAGGATTTAGTTTCTAACTGTGTGACTCTGGACCTCAATCTACTTATCTCTAAAATGGGAGATTCAACCCAATACTTCTAAGGTCTCTTCCATCTCAAAAACAATGGGATAACTAATATCATATAACATAGAATGCTAATGTGATAAATGCAATGGGATCCAAAATCTGGGATACTACAGCTATAGGATTTCTTTGGACCTCAGTTTGCTCATCTGTAAAAGAGGGAATTGGATTTGATGACTAACGCTAAATCTGGGATCCTCTTGTTTTGTAAACTGTTCAGCACTATAGGCATATGATCTATGGTTATTCTAACATTCTTGCATTCACATTATTTCAGTTGTTCTGAGCTCCTAAATCACTTTCAGGATCCCTAGTTCTATATTCTCATCTCCTTACATTCCATTTACTCCATTCCATATTTCCAGCTCTTTAGATTCTTGTTACCTTTTTCCATACTCGCATCCCTTTCAATTCCACCTACCTCATTCCATACTCCCAGTTTCTTGGATCTAAGTTATATGGTTCTGTACTCCCATCCCCTAGGATTCCAATTACCCCAGATCCCTTTATCATCCTGACTTTCAAAATAATCAGTTTTATGGTTTCTAGATGCCTTTTGTCTCAGCCCACCCTCTGCCCCACAGAAGTTTCCTCCATCCCCCACTCCAATTTCCTTACCCCATCCATCTCTCCTCTCTTTGTATCTCTGCTTTTCAGTCTCTCAGAGTGATTTAAAATTTATGTAAATCAATAGAGCTGATTAGGCAAGTAGTTATGCAAATACTGTACTTTTTCTTATCTCAATTCTACTAATATAAAAGATAAGTAGGAGAATGTGGCTCAAAGCTGTAAAGGCAGAGCCAAGTGCAAGGACTAATGAAACCTCAACAATTTAAACCCCCATGAGTGCTTACATCTATATTTTGGGTGGTTGTTTTCAGAAGCCCTCTATGAGGGCATGGGTCAATCATATATATTGGACACATCTCAGCCAATATAGTAGAGTGGTCTGCACACACTATGGAATATCTCTTTTTGGACTTGATCTGTTACTCCACGGCTGGAGGAAACTCCCATTGGGGAAACCCCCTTCAACACTACAGGTTGCTATTGTAGGAGACTAATAAATGTTTATTAAATGGAATCCCATATTTAGTATAGAAAATGTTTTGTTACTATAGGATGTAGAGGTGGGGTTTTAAGCAGCATCTCTAAACTTAAGATTCCAAGTTCTCAATATCTAGCCACATTCTCTCTCCTGGGCTTCTGTCCTATGGTAATAATTGCCTATTGAACTTCATCTCAAACTCAACATGACCAAAGAAAAATCCATCTTCTTCCCCCCAATTTACCGTCTTCTCTATTTCCCCATTACTGGGAAGGGTCCCACCACTCTTCTGGTCACCTAGACTCAAAACTCCTCACTTTCTCACCTACCTTGTTTCCATCTCCCCAATATCTCTCACATCCATTTCCTCCCCTTTGCCCATACATCTACCCCCACCCCAGGTCAGAACTCCATTACCTTTTATCTGAACTATTCCTGGAGCCTCTTGCTTGGTTTCCTTGTACCAGGTTTGCCTTCTCTCTGATCTCACCTCCACAGCTCCAAAAGGTGCAAATACCGACCATGTCACTCTCCTTAATAAACTTCTGTTTTTCCTATCCCAATCCAGAAATAAATATGAATTCCTCTGCTTGATATTTAAAGTTTTTCACAACTTGGCCCCACCTACATTTACAACCTTATTACATGTTCTTTCCCTTCTTTCACTCTAAAGTTCAGTCAGTCTGCCTTTTTTTTTTACTGTTTCTCATCCATTTTTCATCTCTGTGTCTTGGAACTGTCAATTCCCTGTGCCTAGAATGTGCTCCACCCTCACTCCCACCTCTCTGATTCCTAGTTTCTTTCAAGACTCACTTTCTGTGCAGCCCTTCTAGGTGGTGGAGTAGAGAGATTGCCAGGCCTGGAGTCAAATCTGGCCCCAGACACTTGCCAGTGGTGTGACCCTGGGCAAGTCACTTAACCCCTGTTTTGCCTGTTTCCTCATCTGTAAAATGAAGGTAATAAGATAACAAGGGCACTCTCAAGATCTCTCTGAAGAACCTTGAGATTGATTGTATGACATGGGAGACACTGGCACAGGACCACTCAGCATGGCATGCCCAAATCAGAAAGGGTACTGTGCTCTTTGAGCAAAGCAGAATTGAGACAGTACACAGGAAACATAAGATGGGCAAATGTGGGTATCCACCCCAAATGTTCCCACAGACTGTCTGTGCCCAACCTGTGGTAGAGCATTCCAAGCTCATATTGGTCTGATCAGCCACAATCGAACACATTGAAACTTGACTTTATCATGGTGATGTCATTTTAAGTCTTCTTAGAGAGCAAAGGACAGCAACCAACCAACCATCTGTAAAATGGAGGTGATGATGTCACCTTCCTCCCAGGGTTGTTGTGAGGATCAGATGAGATGATTGCAAAGTGCTTAGCACAGCACCTGGCACATAGTAGGTGGCATGTAAAATGTTAGCTATTGTTATAATTAACCTTCCATAGGAAGCCTTCCCTGGTCCTCCTAGCTTCTAGCACCCCCACCCTCCAATTATATGGTATTGATTTTTATTTGTCTAGTCATTCTCAGT
Organism: Notamacropus eugenii; assembly: GCF_028372415.1. Taxonomy (NCBI): domain Eukaryota; kingdom Metazoa; phylum Chordata; class Mammalia; order Diprotodontia; family Macropodidae; genus Notamacropus; species Notamacropus eugenii. The sequence continues at coordinate 56,235,946 of NC_092873.1, read as the reverse complement.
TGCATTCATGAACTGAGTTCAAATTTGGCCTTAGACTCTAGTTGGGTGACCCTGGACAAGTCACTTATCACTGTTTGCCTCAGTTTCCTTATCTGCAGAATGAGCTGAAGAAGAAATGGTCTTCTTTGCCAAGAAAACCTCGAATGGGGTCACAAAGAGTGGGATGTGACTGAAACGAGGTGTGCCCTGTGGCTTGAGTCAGCAAACACCCCCGTCTCCGAAGAGCCATGGGAGAGGGCCATCGAGGTGTTAGTAGCAGTGGGAGGCTGTGTGACAGATCTCTTCAGAGGGAACCATGACAGGAAAAGGAGGAGAAGGCCAGCTCCCATTCTACATAGAATATTCCATGTTATCGGACTTTTTTTGGATATGTTACTTATTCTTAGTTGCTGAGAATTAGTTTTTCTTCTCTCTTTTTTTCTTTTCATTACAAGGGATGCACAGGGGAGGGGAGAAGACTATATGGTACACAGTGTCATATAAATGTTAGTCATTATTATTGAATTCAGTCCAAACCACCTCCCAGCTAGCCCTCTGTTCATGACCTCACAATTTCTGTAGCCCCTTCTGGCCTCTACCTCCATTCTGTTGTGCCTTTTTTGATAAAATTGTGAAAAACAAACAAATTAACAAATATATCCTTTCCATCATATTTTCTGACATATGCTGGACTCCTTTGTCTATTAATTGCCTAATTACACTTATTAAATTACTTGTCCATTTTAGTAAGCATGAATAGGGCTAGTTTTTCATGAACTATGAAGTATGTGCAGGTAAGAATTACTGCCTTGTCTGTTCATTTCATAATGCTTGCTCATGTAAATGTAAGAAGAGATTTGGTTTAAATAATTACAGGCCTGAAGTATTAATGGATTATATGTTGATGATAATCACAAGGAATCTACTTATTCCCATTCAGTATCATCCACCAAGCATAAATGAAATACCTAACATGTGCAAGGCACAAGTAAGTCACAAACATTTATTAAGCACTTACTATATACCTGGTGGGCAGCTAAGTGGCTCAGTGGATAGAGTGCCAGACCTGGAGTCAGGAAGACCTGGTTCAAATCTGTGCTCAGACACTTACCAGTGGTGTGATCCTGTTGGCCTCAGTTTCCTCATCTATAAAATGAGCTGGAGAAGGAGATGGCAAAGCACTGCCAAGAAGACCCCAAATGGGGTCACAGAGAGTCAGACACGACTAAAAATGACTGAACAGCAAATAGTAAAATGTGCCAGGCTCTGTGCTAAATGCTGGGGATACAAAGAAAGGCAAAAACTCCATCCATGTTGTCACGTTATAATAGGGGAAACTGTTGTATGGACAAGACATAATGAATCATGGTACCCACAGAGGGGATGCCTGAGCAGTGAGGGGCACAGGCACCAGCAGAAGGTGGTCCTTGAACTGAGTCTTGAGGGAAGCCAGGAGGTGAAAGGGAGGAGGCAGCACATTCCAAATCAGCACTGGACAACCAGTAAAAGTGCAGAGGCCTGGTGGGATGGTATACATCTGTAATCTTAGTTGAGGCTGGTATCTCACTGGAGCCCGGGAATCCTGGACTGCATGGGCTATAGATATTGGGCAGTGATGCTAAATTTGGCATTAATGTGGTGGTCCCCAGGATCAGGTAGCCACTAGGTTGACTAAGAAGGGTCAAATTTTTGACCTAACTTGAAAATAGAGGCTTCTATGTTGACTAAAGCAACATTGGGCCCATAAAGAGCCCCTTCCAGCCTGGCTGAAATAGTGGGAAAAAAGAAAGGAAAGAAAGAAAGAAAGAAAAAGAAAGAAAGAAAGAAAGAAAGAAAGAAAGAAAGAAAGAAAGAAAGAAAGAAAGAAAAGAAAGAAAGAAGAAGGAAGGAAGGAAGGAAAGAAGGAAGGAAGGAAGGAAGGAAGGAAGGAAGGAAGGAAGGAAGGAAGGAAGGAAGGAAGGAAGGAAGGGAGGGAGGAAGGAAGGGAGGAAGGAAGGAAGGAAGAAAGGAAGAAAGAAAGAAAGAAAGAAAGGAAGAAAGAAAGAAAGGAAGGAAGGAAGGAAGGAAGGAAGGAAGGAAGGAAGGAAGGAAGGAAGGAAGGAAGAAAAGAAAGAAAGGAAGGAGGAAGGAAGGAAGGAAGGAAAGAAGGAAGGAAGGAGGGAGGGAAGGAAGGAAGGAAGAAAGAAAGAAAAAGAAAGGAAGGAAGGAAGGAAGGAGGAAGGAAGGAAGGAGGGAGGGAAGGAAGGAAGGAAGGAAGAAAGGAAGGAAGGAAGGAAGGAAGAAAGGAAGGAAGGAAGGAAGGAAGGAAGGAAGGAAGGAAGGAAGGAAGAAGGAAGGAGAAAGAAAGGGAGGGAGGAAAATGAAGGAAGGGAGGGAAAGAGGGAGGGAGGGAGAAAGAAAAGGAGGGAGAAAATTATGCAGAGTGGGAGATGGGGTGTCTTATGTAAGGAACAATTAGGGGTCAGTATTACTGGATCATAGCATATTTTATATTTGATCTCCATGGTAAAATAAGCCACTGGAGTTTATTCAGGAGGGGAGTGACATAGTCAGATGTTACCAAGATCTCTTTGGAAACTGAGTGGAAGATGGATGGAGTGGGTGAAAGAGTGTGGAGTTGAAGGTGACATTGAGCTGGTGAGCTTGGGTGTCGAGGAGGATGACAGTGTCCTCAGTTCTAATGGAGAAACTCAGAAGTGGAGAGGAGGAAGAGGAGAGGAGAGGAGGGGAGGGGAGGGAAGGGGAGGGGAGCAGAAGAAGCCTTGGAGGCCTCCAGGCTTAGTAAGAGGGACCTGGAGGAAACTACATCAAAGGACACTAGGAGCCAGACACTGGACTAGACATTTTACAAATAATATCTTATTTGATGTTGTACATTGCAACAGCAGAAATGACTCCATTACAATAGTAATTCCAGCCCAGTCATTTCTTGGTAGTGGAGCCTTCCTTACTTAGCACCTCCTCGACTCTTCCTAGTCCTCTTTGCCTTCAACCTTGACTCTGAGTCTACACGTGAACCACCCCTGAGGGCCTCCACTTGGGAGTTAAGATATTGACTTGATGAAATCTGGGCTCAAATTTGCAGACCCCTGCAATTTTAATGGAGTTGGTTTTTGGTTGCTGCTATTTTTAAACAGAACTGCACACTGTGTAACAACGATGACCAAATCTGGCCTCTAAGAAGAGTGGAGAAATTGTATCTCCTTCCCTTCTTTGTAGAAGCAATAACATTTAGAGGGGAGAGAGTTTCTCAAAACCAGAAAGACTGGGTCCTAGTGTCACTTCTGATCCATATTGGCTATGTGACCTGGGTGAGATAACTAATCTCTCAGTGCTCTAGGCAATTCTCCAGGTTTACTTATTAATTATTATAGTATATTATTATGTAAATATTATGTAACATAATATTTATAAGAATATAATGCTTTAATTATATTATTAATATTAATTACATTACATAATAGTCATAATATAATACTTCTCTAAGTTACCCAAAACATGCCAACTTTCCCTGGTTAAAGCTTAATCCTCTGGGAGTTCCCTCTATAATCGAAATCATATTTAGTTTCAATCCCTTCTTGGCAGCCAGAGGAGGAAGGGGGCAGGGGGTACTATGGATGTAGAACAGACACCATTACTGTATTGGTAGTTTGCAGTATGATTCTCTTTTCTTTTTTATTCTGTGTCACAAGGGAAAATTTATTGGGCAGAGGAGAGGAAGGATATATTTTGACATAAAGGTAATTTTTGAAAAAGATAATCAGAATGTTACTGGAGTTTTTAGTGACATCTTGTTTCATTTGTATGGTATGTCTAGGGTAAGCCTTTTTCCTGGCTCTGTATTTAAGATTTTCTCTAACAAAACCATGGGGTATAAAAGCCATTGAATCTTCTGATGATCAACATCTTCAGCTCTGGACTTGCAAAAGCCAGCAACACCTGATCCCAATGGACATGTCATCTATTGGCTCTAAAGACTTGACATTCAATGTAAACTGGGTGAAGGCACTTTTGTGAGAAGCTGACTTAAGCCTATCAGGGTTCCCTGCTCTCTGCTGAGGTAGCAATAAAGACTTCATGCTTAGAGACCCTAGAGGATGGCGGTGTTGACTGACACGTCCAGATGGCTCAAGTAAGTCATTAGCAAAGTTGGATTTCAATGAGTTCATAGCTGAATTGTCTTGTGTGCTTGTAGTACCAATGTTCTGGTTTGCTGATTAAAAAGGGATCAGTATACAAGGTGTTTTAATTCCTCTTTAAAAGCTAAAAACTGCATTAAAACTTTTGGAAGCCCCTGTATTTTGTTTCTTCAATGAATCTGTGATCTCATCCATGTGGGTGCTCCATCCGGTGGTGTAGATCAGTACTGATTAAAATAGGATTGGGAAATATTTAACAAAATTAAGAAAAATACAATAGAAGAGGAATATGGTCAATAAACGGCTTTCTAAGTCAGTATGTGTCCTGCAGGAATCCTTACGTGCAGTTTAATGGCCCCTGTTTCTACTTAAGTATGACACCACTGGTGTCAAACCCTCTAGGCTTTCTTATCCAGTTAGATTTCTGTCCCTGCTCTCCCATAAATACCCCATAGGCTGAAAGATAAGTGTACTTGTTTCTTTTACAACTCTTGATACTGAGCAGACTGTAATGGCAATTCTCATGGGGCAGGAGTGGGGATGGGGGCAGGGCGGGCAGGGTTACATATGAGGGGGGTGGAGTGGGGGGTTAGGGGGAGGGGCAGGGTTACATATGCTTCAGAAAACAAAACATATGGGCCATAACCACAGTTGACATTCTATTGTGAGATGTTTGGAGCCTAAAGTAGCTGCTTACCCACACAGAGGGTCAATCTACTTCTATACACAGGCAGGTTATTGAATTCATCAGGTAGAGTCAAGACTTTCCTAAAGAAGATACCTCGAATCTGTTTGGCTATTTGTACTCAAATTCAACACCATGCATTTATTACTCATTTGGTGCCCAGGGTTCTGTGCCATATAAGAGAGAACTTGGACTACTTTTTTAAAAAATTCATTGGTATTTTTTGTTTTCCACTGCTCCCATTTCCAAACTGCTCATTGTCCAGTCTCCAAAGAGATGTTTAAGCACATAAAGACAAAGAACATTTTCTCTCTTAAGTGATCGAGTTTACCTCGTGTAGAGAAGATGCCCTGAAAAGAATCCTTGAGAGATTTCGTCATCCTGAGAGCTGAATGACGAAACTGTGCTTCCAGAACTGAAGAAGTCAGTAGTTGCCGTTATTAGTGGTGACTCTGCTTGGAATCTTTCTCACTATGATATATTTGTAGTTAGGTAGTACTTTGCACACACTGTCGAGAAGTGAAGGGCTAAGGGTAGAAGAATATAAAAAAGCCCCTGCAGCCCAAATCCTCTCCTCTATCTTCTTCCTTCACCCCACTTTTCTTTCCTTGGCTTCTGGGCTCATTAAGATGTAATATGTAAATAGGTTGTTTAGAGGAGAATTCAGGTTTGCTTATAAACTATCCCCTCTGGTCTTTATTTCTCCCACCTATAACTTTGGGCTGATTTAAAGGATTGGTAGCCTGAAAGGGATGGTGGGCTAGAATTGTTGAACGCCTCTCACTCCCACACAGCCACTATTTCTACTCTCCAGGCTGGTTCTTATTTCTTCTTCATGCCCCAGCTAATAGAATCCTCCTTTCTTGACTGCCCTCAACCCTGCTCCACAGCACACTTGGCTGCCTTTAGATCACCTTGGCTTCTAAGAATAACCAAGTATTGGCACATTGACAGCCCAGTTTCCAATGCAAAGGTGACTAGGGAGAGGAAGTCAACTGGCCTCATACTTTGCCCCTTACCCTGCCTCTAATGCTCTCCATCCTTCATGGACTGCTATACCTAACCTGCTTTCTCTCTTCTCCTTATACCATGCATAAGCGTGGTAATGTTGATGCCCGTCTGTTTGTTCCAGCATTGCTTGATTCCCTGTTCTCACCCTGCCAGGCTATTTTCAGTCAGAAGAAAGCTGGCCAATAAATATTGCATAAAAATGCCTGAATGTCTGCAGGCAAGACTTGAAAGGCCTGTCCACGTGTCTAAGTGCTGACCTACGTTGTATGCTGCTCTGAACATTAAGAACAGACTAGATGTGTGCTCATTCAAAGGCCTAGTCCCACTGGGCACGTCAATCTAAAGGGATCTTTTTTCTGCTATTGTCCTCCTAATTTATTTTTTCATGGTGAAGGAAGATGCCTATGGCTGAACACTTGCAAGAAACAGTCTCTGGCCTGTCCCTTTGAAACAGTTTCCTGGAAGGTAAATGACTTGTTCTCTACTCTCAAGCTAATCAGAGAAGAGATGGTTGGAGACCCTGTTACCAAGAGATAGTTGAAGGCTGCCTCCCTTAGCCTTTGTCTTTAGAATTATGAAAAGAATTTTTTTTGTTTTGTTTTGTTCTTTTGAAGTCTTTTATTTTTACATGAGGTTAATGTCCAAATATGCCCTTCTCCTCAATTGCTAGCCAGTGAGCCTTCCTTCCCAAAAAAGATTTTTTAAAAAAAGTATTAGGCATTGGATGAAACCAATCCCATGGAGCATGCAGTGAGCTGGTATATATGTTTAGATGGAAGAATTTAGGATAGCTTAAGTTTTATACAGGACATATTTAATTTCAGCCTCTGCTATGGTGTTGACTTCCCATTATGGAAAAAGAGCGTTCCAATAAACTAGCCAACATATGGACTAAGTAGGTATAGCAATCTGTGCCCATAGCCCCCCACCTCTCCAATAAAAGTCTTGGGAATGTAGATCTAGAGATTGAAGGCCAACCCCCTCATTTTACAGAGGAGGAATGTGAAGCCCAAGGAGGAAAGGCCATTTGCCTTAAGATCACACAGGTAAGTGGCCAGTTTTGAAGAGAAGCAGGGATTCTAAGAGTTGGAGGAGAGAAGGGAGAACATTTCATGCACCACAGGCGATGCAGAGGCGTGGAGATGGGAGACAACATCATAGACGAGGACCAAAGGGACCAATTGGCTGGACCGTACTTGGAGTAAGAAAACTGGGAAGGCAGGAAGGGATCAGGTTGTGAGGACCTCTAGAAGCAAGACAGAATTTATTTTCTCAATCATCTGGGAATTCCTCAGGTCTATTGAATGTGACATAAGACTTACTCTTTAGGAAATTCCTTTGCTATCTGTACGGATGATGGATTGGAGTGGGAAGAGGCATGGAGCAGGGAGACTAATTATGAAGTTATTACAATAGTCCAGAAACAAGTGAATGAGGGCCTGAAGGAAGGTGGTAGCTGTGTGACCAGAGACAAGGAGATGTGTGTTTGAGAAATGTTGGAGAGATGGAAATGGCAAATTTGGCAAGTGGTAACGCACATGGCTGAATGAGCGTGAAGCATCAGGGTAGACAATGAGGTTACAAAGTTGGGAGGGGACAGAGTGTGTGTGTGTGTGTGTGTGTGTGTGTGTGTTTGTGTGTGTGTGTGCCCATAAATGAGTGACTCCAATGAAAGAATGGATTAATAAGCATTTTATTAAGCACTTACTGTATGCAAAGCACAGACGTTACAAATAAAAAGACAGGTAATCCCTGCTCTCCAGGAGCTCCCATTGCGATGGGGGAGACAATACACAGGGAAGCTTTCAGCTGCAGATCAGGGAAAAGATGCCTGGCCTTCAGGGAGCAGCAGCAAAGAAGGCTTCTGCCTTAATACATTTGCAAAGATTCAATTTTCACCATTTCTGACACTGAATCACTTTATAATGACAAGAATTATTTTTAATGTATAAAGTGTCTTAATATAGGTTTGATTCAGAGCGCAGTATGTTTCCTATTTCCTTTTTTGTTTTGAATATTTTTTATTGATGTCCTTTGTTGTTATACCACCACAACTTCTCCTTGCAGCCTTCTTCCTGCCTCTTCCCAGACCATCTTTACTTTTTTAACCTTTCATTTTAGTTGACTTTTTACATGTAAATTTTTAACTTTTTAAATTTTGAGTTCCAAATTCTCTCCCTCCTTCGTCTCCCCCCTCCTTAAGAAGGCAAGCAATTTTATATAGATTATACATGTGCAGTCATAAAAAATATTTCCATATTAGCCATGTTGCAAAAGAAAATGTTGACCAAGAAAAATAAAGTAAAAATGTCTACTTCGATCTGCATCCAGACTCTATCAGTTCTTTCACTGGAGGTGCATGGCATTTTTCATTATAAGTCCTTGGGAATTGTCTTGGATCACCGTATTGTAAGAATAGCTAAGTTATTCAAAGTAGATTATCACACAATATTGCTGTTACTGTGTACAGTGTTCTTCTGGTTCTGTTCATTTCCCTTTGCATCAGTTCATATAAGTCTTTCCAGGTTTCTCTGAAGTCCGCCTGCTCATCATTTCTTATAGCACAATAGTATTCCATCACAATCATATACTACAACTTCTTCAGTTGTTCCCCAATTGATGGGCATCCCCTCAATTTCCAATTCTTTAAATGGCATGTATTAATAGTGAGGATTTTCTGCTCTGCCTCTTCCGGAGCTATGGTAGCAACATTGCAAATAGCAGATAGCATCTTCATAGGGGATACTTTTTAGAATGATCACTGTGGAGACTGAATTGGAAGCAGTTTCCTTGATCTGGAAGGTGCTCCCTTGGCCAGAATTCCTGGGTTTGCCAGCTCTAAGTGGCAGCTGGTGTTGGTAAGAAAGGCAGACAACTTTTCCATGATGATTGCTCCCCTCAAAGATGGCTGGAAGGGCAGGACTGAAGAAGGTCCAGTGGGGTAGGAGGTACTGCTTTTCCCAAAGCTTTTGAGCTAAGGGTCTTGGACTGCCTCCATCTGAAAAGAGGAGTGGGTCAAGGTGGCACTGGTGGTTTGAGCTGCTTGGCACATGCCCCCTCCTTCCTGGTCACCAAAGGAGTTAAACAAGGCTATTTATGGTATTGAACCATTAGAATCACCCTATAGAAGCTGCCCCACAGAAAGGGTTCCCATGCCCATAATTTCCCCCATAGATTTTGCTTTGCTCTGCTTTTGCTTTGAAAGCCTTTGATTGAGTTTTGATTTATTTCAACAATGTCTGCCAGAGGTGGGTGGGTGGAAGGCTCCATCTGGGGAGCCTGAGTGAAATCACAGTTTGCTGCTGTGAAGACCCCCCAACCTCTGCCATTCCTGAAGAGGAGGGTTCCCCTGGGAGGCCAATTTCTTCAGAAGATTGCAAGGTTCCAACTTGGGGATGTCCTGATTCTTCTGGTAATATTTCTGTAACTTCTCGACTATTGTGGGTAGTCCCACCACAGAGGCATAGAACATTGGTCCACCCTTGTGCCTTGGCCATCCATAACCATTATTGTAGATTACATCAATGTGTTCGGGACCAGCAGCCATGCCTTCTTCTAAGATACGAAAGCCTTCATTGATGAGGGAATACACTGTGCGCTCCACAATCTCATCTGACGTGATGACCCGTGGTTCAATGTGGTGGTTCTGCCGGTACTCAGATAAGAATTTGGAAAGCCAGGGATCTGGTTTGGAAATCCTGCCCATTGGTTTGTCATACAGATACCAGCCTTTGCCAGTCTTCTGGCCAAATCTTCCATGTTCATACAGAATATCAGGAATTGGACAATACCGTCTACCATCACGTTGGCGCATAGGTGTTCCTGGGGCTATTGCAGGTCCTGTGAGGCCTCGATTCTTCCGTAAATTCCAACCCACATCCAATCCAGACAGATCTGACACTCGAAAAGGACCCATTCTGAAACCAAATTCTTCCAGAGCTTGATCAACTTCTGCTGGCTGGCTGCCATCTTCTATTAAGAAATTATTCTGTTCAGAGAAAGAATACAGCATTCGATTGCCAACAAATCCAAAGCAATTTCCAACAACAACGCCAACCTTATTCATGGCTTTTGCCAAGCTCATGACTGTGGCAATGGCAGTAGGAGATGAATAACGACTAGGGATGACCTCCAATAAATTCATCAGGTGAGCAGGGGCAAAGAAGTGGGTGCCAATGACCTGCTGAGGATGACTTGTGGACAAAGCGATCTCATCAACGTCCAGGGCTGAGGTATTTGTGCACAGAAAGGTTGAAGGCTTGCATTTAGCTGACAATTTGCCAAAGATCTGTTTCTTCAGTCCCATTTCCTCAAATACGGCCTCTATCACTAAATCCACACCTGCTACCTCATCCAGGGAGGTGGTGAATTGGAGCCTTGGCGGTTTCCACTCCTGGCCACTTCTCTTCCTTTTGGAGACTTCTCGTTCTAAGAGGGAGGTGATCACCTTTTTGGCCTGATCCAGCTGTTTCTCATTCTGCTCCATGGCGATAACCGGGATGTTGGCCTTCAACAGACAGATGACAATGCCTCTTCCCATTGTTCCCAAACCTAGAGACAAAAGAAGAGATTGGACCATGTGGGACAAGACTGAAATCAGGGCTGGACAACTGGATGGATGCTTCACACACACAAATGTTCCACTAAGTAAAGAGAAAGAGACTGACCATCACACAGTATGACACTGGGGGTTTTTTCCCTCCAGGCCCCCAAGCACTAGACTTTTCGTCATTCCCTATGCTGCTGAAATCAGACATCTAGATGAAAAAAGCTTATTACTTATAATTATACAGGCAACTACGTGGAGTGGGCCAAGAGCTTGGACTCAGGATGACCTGGGTTCATTTGAATCCTGCCTCTGACACTGTACTCGTTATGTGACCATTTTGGCATGCTCAAACAGGTTGGAGACACCATCATGTCCTGCTCACCCATCTTTGTGACCATAATTCTCTTCTCTAAGTAGGAAGTTTCCGGGGAGAATGGAATGTTTTACTTTTGTATTGGTAGGTACTAAATATTTAATCAATGTTAGGGGTAGAAATACAAGCAAAAAGAAAGATAGTCCCTGCCCTCAAGTAGAGAGGGCAATTCTAATTTCTAACAGTGAAAGAAATTCTAACATTGAAAGATAACATAGTGGCGCAACATCAAAGTCTGGAGAAGGAAGGATGGCCAGGCTGGCCCTTCCTCAAAATGGAGGTTCTGGGAAGGACTCCCCAGTGGGATAAGAGGAACAGGGAGCTGCAGGGAGCAAAAGTCATTCTGGCTGTGCCCCTTCTGACACTATTAGGTAGACATGGCACCAGAAAAAAGGATGTTATGTCTCTCCTAATGGAATCTCAAGTTTCCATTAACTTTCTTGGATGCCATGACTCATATTGAATTTGTGTTCCAATAAGACCCCCAGATTTTTTTCAAACAAACTACTGCCTCATTGGGCCTCTCCAGTCTTGTATATGTGAAGTTGATTTTTGGATCCTCCAATTTAAGACTTTACATTTTATTTCTATTAAGCTTAATCTTGTTCAGTTCAACTCAGTGCTTTCACCTGTCAAGATCTTTTTGAAAACTGACCCTGTCATGACCTTCAAATTTAACAAGGATGCTTTCTGTAGTTTTATGCAAGTCACTGACCAAAATGTTAAACAGCACAGGGTCAAGCACAAATTCCTAGGCTATGCACTTGGAGACCTCCCAAAACCTGATGCTGACATGCTTCCTTCTTCTTCCTACTTGCCCCCTTCACCTTTAAGAAGTTATACTCTAAGAATATTAATATCACAATAGTTAGAGAGCACAGAACAGAAAGCGCTTTTGTCCAACACTCAAAAACACTACCTTTTTTGGCCAATCCCATAAATCAGTTTGATTCAATGGACAATTCCTTAAGTATTTGATATATGCCAATTACTGTGCTAGGAGCTGATGGGAAAAGTACAAAAAGATGTACAGAAGAGATTCCTTGAGACATATGGGTCCTTCCACTGCTCCAGTTTCCAAGTGATAGAATACTGATCTCATCAAGCTGCAGAAAAGTGTGGTCTCCTAACAGAGATCCATAATCATTCTCAAGAGTTGGGCTTAACTATCCATACAAGAAAAACCAAGTGGATGGAAAATGTCTAATACGCAATGATACTCAGTTAGATAGACTCCATCAGTGTAAATAACTTGGACAGACACTGGACAGTGAACTGGGCCCAGAGATGAATAGGAAAGTAGATTGAACTGCCTTCAGGGAAACTGCCATGTTTTATAATCCCCTAAGATTTTCTCCAAAAAGGATGGTCCATTTCTTAAACATTTTTTTCTGTGGATGCCGCATGGTGGCCACACATAAAATATCACAGTCTTCAAAGAATTAAAGCTGTATCCAAAGAGAAACATGGCAGTCCATGGTAGGCATGAAAAGGCTGCCCCACATTACCTATCAAGAATTGCCCAAGAAAAGGAGAATAAAAGATGTCATCAGAGAAACATGCAGCTGGAGAAGTAGATGACTTTATCGCATGGCAAGAGTGAGCAATGACCCACATGTTCCACTACTTTGGATATCACATCAGTGATGTGGCCCCCAACACTTTAGGTGGAGTATTCACCTGGGCTGAGAGAGCATGGGAGGGTTGAAATCCTTTGCCATCAGTGGGGGAAATCAGAGAGTGAACAGTGTTGGACTTTATGTCAGGAAGACCTGGGTTCCAAACTCTTTCCGATACCTACTAGTTATGTGACCGTAACCAAGTCACTTAACTTTAAACCTCAGTTTTCTTCATCTGTAAAATGGAGATACTAATACCCAGAATGCCTGTCTCCCAGGACTATGTGGCTTCCAACGCTTGGTCTGGCAGATTAATAAGTTTCTGACTAATTGACTGGCTCAATTAAGATGGGCAGGCATGGATAGAAACCATCGTTCTGAAAAAGATCTGAGCATTTTGGTGAATGAAAAACTTAGTATGTGTTAGTCATGAGATGCAGCAGCTAAAAAAATGGATATAATCCCTGGCTGTAGCGAGGGCCCTATCTTTTTGGAATAAGGACATGGTGGTCCTTCTGTACTCTGCCTTTGCCCAACGTCATCTGAAGAGACTTCAGTGGTATTGTTTGAGGAGCCACAATTCAGGGTAGTCACTGATAAGCACAGTGAGCATCCAGAAGAGGGCAGTGAGGATGGCAAGGGGGCTGGAGTCAAAGTGAGAGGAGTATCACTTGAAGAAACTCAGGGAAGGTTTAGCCTGGAGAAAAGACCAAGGGGGGCAGGAGACTAGACATGTTCTGTTTGGTCCCAGAGGATACAAACAGGAGCCCATGGGGGAAGCCTCCAAGAAGCCAACTGAGGTCCCTTCTTCCTCTCATGTTTAGCAATTCTGTGACTCCACGAAGAAGGAGAGTCCCAGAACTATCAGTGTTAACAACTCATGAAGGTTGTCTCCTAAGTTATACAGGAATGACGCCTGTGTTTGTGAAAGGGTCACTGATCCTGAAGAGATTGGGCTTCTTGCCCTAGGACTGAAGCAAGTGTTTTCTCATGCTCTGGTATGGAAGCTCTTGTTGATTTCTTACCCACAACCGCTGCAGAGGAGACAGACTGTGGAGAGGAGGTCTTCCATGATGCCCCAGAGGGGGTCAGCCACTTCCCCACAGATTTCTCAGCAAAGAAGGCATACTGCAGGGCTTTTGCTTGTCCTGTGCTCAAAAGGTAAAGGAACATCTCTTTCTCTTTCTCTTTCCCTTCATCGTAGGGGTACTGGACAGAAGCCTGCACGGCTCTGACACAGGTCTCCCGAGAGATACACCCTGGGTACTGTCTCCTCATCTTGAGGAGGGCTTCCTGGAAAATCATGTCCATGTTTGGCAGTTTCTGAACCTGCCTTGTGTTGAGTCTCCGAGAGCCTACCGGGAGACCTGAAAGAAAACCAGACTGAATTTAGAACCTTCCAAAGGCTACCTGTGAGCACACACCTCTGGAGAAGATGAATTAAAAAACACAAACAAGACTCATTTCACTAAGTAATTAATGTTGAGATTTTAATTATACTCATTAGGACAATCAGTAAGTCCCTAATAATAGCAGCTGTGACATGTTCTCACTTTGTGTCTGTCCTTGCTAGCTAGTGTTTTATCAATTCAAGGAAATTTTCCATTCCTTAATTCCATCATGAAAACGAGCATCCACCTACTGGTCCATCTACACCCAGCCTTCATTAGATACTAGGGAAGAACTTGAATCTGTTCTTGGGATTTTAAAGAAAAGTATTTAATTCAAAAGAATTTTCAGAGCATTATGGATGGACTTAATGCCAGGAAGATTTGGGTTTGATTCCCCCTTGAATGCTGTGAGGTTCAGTGAACAAGCACTGACTTCAGACTCGGAGGTTATGCTTATCAAATTCCTATCTCTCTCTTCCTCAGTGACTTCTAAGGTACCTTCTAGCTCCAAGTTTAGGATGCTATATTCCTATGGTGGGTGCTAGGTGGCGCCAGAGAAGACAGAGTTCAGGGCCTAGAGTCTGGAAGATTCATCTTCCTGAGTTCAAATACAGCTTCAGGGGATTATTAGCTGGGTGACCCTGGGAAAGTCACACATTCCTGCTGGCCTCAGTTTCCTCATCTGTAAAGTGGTATGGAAAAGGAAAATGGCAAACCACTCTGGTATCTTTGCCAAGAAAACCCCAAGTGGGATCATGGAAAATCGGACATGATTGCAATGAGTAAATGATAACAACATATTCCTATGATCCTATAGCTTCTGGTGGAACAAAAAGAACACTGGCTTTGGAGTCAAAGGCCCTGGGTTCAGGTCTGACTTTTCCACTTACTACAGTGTAAGTTTGGACTAGACGTTTTCTCTGAGTCTCAGTTTCCCCATTTGTAAAATGAGGGGGCTGAGCTAGACAGATCCTGGAGCCTCTTCCAGCTACAGTTCTAGGATTCTCTGGACCCCAGAGCATCTTCAAGTATCTACCCTGGCAATGAATTATCCTTCTCTACTACATCCTAAAAATCGCTAGATTTTTCAAGGTAAAATTCTTCAATATCTGAGTGCCCCCCAGTGGCCATATTTTGAAATGTTGGAAACTGAAAAAACCTTGGGAACAGGAGGCTAGTTCATCTTCCTCTTTGGAGAATCCTTCCAAGCTGGAAGGAACCTCTAGAGGCATTCTTCTACAATATACCAGACGACAGGTGCTAGACTTGGAATCAGGAAGATTCAAGTTCAAATCCTGCTTTGGACACTTTACTAGCCAAGTGACCCTGAAAAAGTCACTTAACCTCTGTTTGCCTCAGTTTCCTCATCTGTAAGAAGGGGATCATAACAGCACCTACCTTCCTGGTTATTGTGAGGACCAAATGAGATAATATTTCTATGACACTTTGTAAACCTTAAAGTTTCATATAAATGCTAGCTATTATTTTATCAGTCAGGCTCTTCCCCATAACCTCATTTTTTCACTCTACCAGATGCCTCTAAATTCAGCCCTTCCTCATGTCTTGCTTGGACTATTACAACAGTCTCTTAATTGGTTTCCTGGCCTCAAGTCTTTCTCCTCTGCTTCTCAGAGGTAGCCTCTCAGAGCACTGGACCTGGAATTAAGGAGACCCGGTCTTACTCTCTGTGTGACCCTGGACAAGTCACTTAACCTCTATCTGCCTCAGTTTGTTCAAGCACTTCCCTTGTAGGGTTGGTTGTGAGGATCAAATGAGACGAACACATAAAATCCTTTGGGAACTCTAAAGCTCTGTGTAAATGATTATTATGTTGTTAAAACATAAATCTGATTGTGTCATTCCCTTGCAGAAAAGGCATTAGCCTCTAGGAGAAAATATAAGCTCCTCTGCCAGCATTTCTCTTCTTTCACAATCCTATTCCAGCAAGCCTTTGCCAGGCTTTGATTTTTTGTGAGTTCCCTCTGAGACAAGCCCTCCTCCATCCGGTCTGTGTCTTCTTTGTACACATTTGTTTGTGTTATCTCCTCCTTTAGACCGTGAACTCCTTGAGGGCAGGCAGAATCTGTTTTTGCCTTTCTTTGTATCCGCAGCACATTGTTTGGCACATAGTAGGTGCTTAATAAATGCTAGCTGGTCAACCTACTCCAGCCTACCCTTCAGTGCTTCTTAAAGAAACATCACTCCTCTTTACATAGTCTATATTCTAGCCAAAGTGACCTATTTGCTGCTTCTCTAGGATGACAGTCTGTCTCCCATCTATATGCCTTTGCTCAGTTCATCTCTGATGCCTAGGATGCCTTCCCTCCTCACTTTTACCTGTTAGAATCTCAGGCTTCCTTCAAAGCTCATCTCAAGCATCACCTCTTATATTAGACCTTGGTCATGCCATCTGTACACTCCCCTATTTACTTTAAAAATATTTTGCATTTCCTGAGAAATTAATCAGATAATAAAAACACTTACCAAGTACCTACTATGTGCTAGGTACAGTGCTAGGTACTGAGGATACAAATCCAGAAAATAATATAATCCCTACTCTGAAGGGGCTCATTGGTGTAGAAACATTAGAATGCTGGTTCCCTGAGGGCAAGGATGGTTTCACTTTTATCTTCATACCACTAGCACATACCACCATCAAGCACAGAGACTGAGCCAGGGACGCTTGTGGCTTAATTTCTTTCTTACACCTCTAGAAGATAGAACTCGGAGAATCTTAGACTTTACCAAAGGAACTTATAAGCCAAACCATGTTAGAATCCACCAGAGAGCTTGTCATATCTGGGTTATCAGGGCAACAGTGAGGAACGAAAAATGACATTTTTCACCTGCAGATCATGCTTCTTTGAAGTTATACTCCCACTGAAGAGTTGGGTGCCCAGAGCATGACTACTTTGTCCCTTTGGGGCTCTTAGAGTAGCCTTGAAAGATCAGAAGGTGTCTTTCTAAAGCTATGCCTCATGAGCCCCCATTGGAGTGCTTCTTACTATGATTATGAATAGACAATCAATTAGTCAGCTAAGGGATGCAATTTTGGATTTGGAGTCAGAAAGATCTGAGTTCAGCCTCAGACATTTAATTAGCTCTAATCCTAATTAACTCTGCTTCTCTTCCTCAGTCAATTCCTTCTCTAGGTTTTAGCTGGAACTAGCTCTCTGCTCCACTAGCTCAAATCTCAAAAATCTCTTGGATTCTTATCTAGTATTTGTTCTATGCAAGATGACTTCAGTTGAGTAAGGACCTCGCCTTCCTTTAATCCAAAGTCTATCATGGATTTATTCCACAGAAAAGTGTTCTCATTAAGTTATGTTATCAAGGCTTAGCATCTCAACACTTTAAAAGGTACAGAATGACTTGATTTATTCAACCCCACCCTTAAATCCCAAGACTTGTTTTTGCCTGCATGTCTCCCTGAAAACCGGGCTGAGTAGCTTGTGAAACATTCTCAAAGCAGTACCAACAATGCTTGTTCCTTACCTGAAACTTTTCTGGCCAAGTTGATGGCTTCCTCAATTGGATCAGAGTTTGCAATTTTGTCCAGTATTCCCAATTTGAGTGCTTCAGGAGCCAGAATATGTCTCCCTGAAACAAAAAAGTACTTGGAGGAAAGGGCATGATAATCCCAGAACCCCAGAATTTCTGAGCTAGAAGCCAAATTGGTTGGCACAATGGAGGACTAGATTAGAGATATGGTCTTGGAACTATAAAGCCAGGGTCATCATGACAGTTTTAAACCTAGAAAGGACCTCAGAGGTCACTTGGTTGAGCCCATTCCTTTTACAGATGAGGAAATTAAGATTAAGAGAGAGGAAGTGACTTGAATGAGGTCATCTAAGTAGTGTGATGGTGGGAGAGCTAGGATTTGATCCCAGGGCCTCTGACTTCAAATTTATAGCACACCGCTTCTCCCAATCCAAATCTCAGATAGTTATTAGCTATGTGACTTTAGGCAGATCATTTTACTACTCTGTGCCTCAGTTTCTCACCTATAAAATGAGGTGATTAGACTACATAGTCTGAGGTCACTTCCAGCTCTAGAACAGCCAAATAATCTCCATCATGACCTAGCCAACAAGTGGTCATCCAGCCTTTGCTTGAGGATTTCCAAGTGATGGGGAAACCCCTTGCTTTCCACTGTGGGACAGCTTTAATTATTAGGACTTTTTCTTGACATCCAACCCAAATCTGTCACTCTGAGACTTCTATCCACTGTCTCAAGCTAGTCTGCCTTGTGAGGCCAAGCAGGTTTTCCCATACAATAGTCTTTTCTCACGCAAGAAATCTTACCCTTTCATCCACATCTTCTTTCCCATCCTTTAAGGACCAGCTCAGATGCCACCCCCTCTAGGCAACCTTCCCCATGAAGCCAAATAAAATTGGGACTTTATTTGGGCATAGCCCTCCCAAGAGGTAGGCTGGACAGATGTCATTATCCTTACCTTACAAAGCAAAAACCTGAGGGCCAGAGGGGCAAGGACCAGAGAAACTGGTGAGATAGGGACATGGGCAGGCCTAAAATGCATGACTTCAGTGGAATGCCCACCCTCCTCAGCCTCACCCAGGGGGCTGTTTGTGTATATATAATGAGAGACAACTGGATTTACCTGAGGTGATTAGGTCAAGGGAAGCAGGTATCCCAATGAGCCTGGGGAGAAGCTGGGTCCCTCTTGCACCAGGGAGAAGTCCAAGGGTGACTTCTGGGAAACCAATTCGAGCCTATCAAATGTAGAAGTATACCCAAATTCAGTGAGTTGTTCTGATAGAATCAGCAGAAGCAGCCATTCACAAAGAATCCCCTCAGGATCTCCCAGTTGGAAGCCATCCTGACCCATCTAGAGATGAAATGGGATTCCCACCATCACATTCCCAACAAGGGATGCCTCAGCCTCAGCTCAAAGAGACTCCATGTAAGGATAACTCCCTTCCCTGATGTCAAACCCATATTGGTCACAGTACAAATTCCACTCCATCACTCCCTATTCTATCCTCTGGGGTCAAGTCTGAGCCTGACCCCTCTGCTACATGACTTGACAGCCTTTCATAACTGCAAACAGCCATCACAGCCCTTTGGATTTTCTCTTATTCAGGCTAAACAGGCTCTCCTCCTTCAACCAGCCATCCTGGGGTACAGCCTCCAGTCCCCCCTGGACCAGTCTGGACACGCTCTGGCTATTCAAAGTCCTTTGTAAACGACAGCGCTGAGAACTGGGGAGTAGATTGAGAGTCTGTGCGCAATTATACTCTGAGCTTGTTCCTGTTTCTACAAAATGAGAAAATTGGTCTAACTGTCATCAAAGGCCCCTTCTAGCACTGATCTTATGAAAGATGCTTCATATGTGATATAATCATAATAGTGCCTACTATGCGCCAAGTACATTACAATTAGTATCTCATTTGCTCCTCACAACAATCCTGGGAGGTAGGTTATGTTATTATCTCCAATTTACAGATGAGGCAAAACGGCTCAAGTGACTTGGTCAAGGTCATACAGCTAGCACTCATCTGAGGCCAGATTTAAACTCTGATCTTCCTCCCTATAGATCTGGCGCTCTGGGCACTATAGTGTCGCCTAGCTGCCCTCTTCTTGGTTTAGAAAATGCTATTCTAGAATTGCCGTGCTTGTCCTCCATTCTCGAAGAAGACCAATGCCAGAATCACAGTAAAAGGAGCATCACCATATCGCCCCTGGCATGGCACTGTATCACAATTGCTGTTGGCTACTTCCAGAAATATCTTTTTATTAATGAGGGGGTCTACACTGAGCCTCATAGCTGTTGGTGGTCCCAAGCTATCTTGTGATTTATTCGGCTCATAGTTGCATAGATACACAATGTCTCCTCTGAGAAACCATAAGATCATGTAAGAGAGTAGAAGCTATTTTCTGTTTATCTTTCCCAATGCCCAACATGGTGCCTGGAGTGTAGAAAACACTTGATTGATTTTTTTTCTCAGTATCTGGAGTAGTGACTTGCATACAGTAGGAAGATAATAAATTCTTGGTAATTGATTACCATAAGGTCACAGATATAGAGTTCAAGGGGACCTCAGAGGTCACCTAGTCCAAACCCCTTACTTAACAAATGAGGAAACTGAGGCTCAGGGAAATGAAGTAGCCAAGGTCTCTTGGATAGGATCAGAGGAAAGACTTGAATGAAGGTCCTTTGTCTCCAAAGTCAGTGCCTTCTCCACCATGTTAGACGTTTTCTTTGGAGCTTCTATCTCCTCTTGGGTTCTGGGAACCTCTAAATACCAGAGAGCAGCAAAGAGACTTGAGAGGAGCAACGTGACATGGCAGAGTGGACTGGATCCAGAACCAAAGAGGTTGGACCTGCCTCTCCATTCTGCTGCTCCCAGCATCACAGACCTGGGCCAAGCCTGGAAGTGGCTTGGCCTAACTAGGGCTGCAGGGCATCCTTAAGTGACATTGCCCAGTCCAGTAAAGCATTTCCAGGATGTAGTTTCAGATGTTCTATCCAAAACCCTTTGCAATGACATTTTTCACATGCTTTCAGCTGGAAGACAGAGATTCTCAGAAAAGGGATTTAGATGTCATCAGCCACCTAACATTTAGTCAATAAACAGAGATTAAATAATCAATAGGTGCCAAGACTGCTAAACCAAGGTTACAAAGAAAGGCAAAAAGCAGCCCCTAACCTCAGGGAGCTCCTAGTTTAACAAAAGGGAGATAATGTACAAAATAACTAGGTATGTACAAGGAAGATATGGCTAGAGTGGATATAGTAGTGTAAGACAGAAGGCAGCAGGCAGGAGGGCACCAGGAAAAGCCTCCTGCAGGTGAGACTTGAGCTGAGTCTTGAAGGAAGCTAAGAGCAGAGAGATGAGGAGGGAGGGCATGCCTAGCATGGGCACAGCCAGTGAAAAGGCCTAAAGCAGGAGTCCAGCTCCAGAAAGAAGGGCCTGCGAAATCTCTAATCTAACTTGAGCTAGAAGGGCCTACGAGGTCCTTTTTTTCCAATCAGAGCCATCCCTTAAGACATCATCCTGACTCTAGACATACTGTCCATGTGTCCTAGGGAAGGTCATTTCTTCTCCCTAGGACTCAGTTTCTTCATCTGTAGAAAGCCAGGCAGGCACGCTGGACCAGATTGCCTCTGGGGCTCCTTTCAACTCTGGGTCATGGTTTCATGACCCTCTCAAGTTGAAATTTGGATGATCTCAGTTCCTGTTTTGCCCCCAGGTTTCCAAGGATCCTACAGGGATGGCTCTTCCTAATCAAATGGGATGAGATGTAGAAGGCTGCCACCACCCCAGGAAACAGATGCCCTTTGGGCAGGCAGGCCACCAGTGGGGGCTGCCCCTGCTGGGCCTGAATATTCAACCAGCATTGACTCTGGCCATTTACTTTGTGCCCAGCATTTTGAATCTCAAGAGAATCCATCAATCAGGAAACATTTGTTAAGTAGCTTCTTTGGGTCAGACATGAGCTGGGCCCTGAAGGGACAATGACCCAGGATCCTTGAAGAATGTACATTTTACTGGGAGGAAGGAATAGCATGTGCACAGATAATTAAAAACAAACCATATACAGTTAATCGAAAGTAACATCTTATTTTCCTTAATATAATATAAGTTCCTTGTGGGTGGGGTCCATTCTGTTCTGATTTTTGAATTCCCAACATACAGTTCCTGCCACATAGTAGGAGCTCCATAAATGCTTGCCAATGGATTGACTCTCTTTGCATCTCCAGTGCCTATGGCAGTGCCTGGCACATAGTAGGAGCTCCATAAATGCTGGCCAATGGATTGACTCTCTTTGTATCTCCAGTGCCTCTGGCAGTGCCTGGCACATAGTAGGAGCTCCATAAATGCTTGCTGATTTTCTCTCTTTGCATCCTTAGTGACTGGCATACAGTAGAAGCTTAATAAATGTTTGCCAATTCATTGATTCTCTTAGTATTTCCAATGTCCAGCACAGTTAAGTGCTTAATAAATACTTGCTGATTGAGTGACTGGACACAATGCAGAAAAGCACAGCTTCCATGAGGAAGCAGCTTTATTTCCCCTGTGCTGGGAAATACTCAGGTCCTGTCCCTGCGACCCCTGAAAGAATAGCTCTCTGTAAGAATTTCTCCATGTAGCTTCTAAGTTCTCAGCCCAGGGCCAGTTAGGTAGTTCAGTGGATAGAGCACTGGGCCTGGAGTCAGGAAGACCTGAGTTCAAATCCAGCCTCAGACACTTACTAGCTGGGTGACCCTAGGAAAGTCACTTAACCACTGGAGAAGAAAATGGCAAACCCCTCGATTATTTTTGTCAGGAAAACTCCATGGACAGTGTAGTCCATAGGGTCATGAAGAGCTGGACGTAACTCTACGGAATAACTCAGCACAGCCTCCAGTCATTGTCTCCTCCTAGGTGAGATTAGTCTTGCCTTCTTATCCTTTCCAGTAATCATTTGGAGCAAGGTCTGAAGTTTGGTGCCAGAAAGAGAGCCCAATCGTACACCCAGAGCTGTTACCTTGGCATTAGCAATCCTGTAGTGACAACCCAGCGCCAGTTCCAGGCCTCCTCCCAGAGCCAGGTCCTGGATGGCAGCCACCGAAGGCTTCTCCAAGTTCTGTATACTGTCAACCAGTGTGGCTAATAAACTGGCTGGCCTTTGGGGGTCGCTAAAGCCTCTAATGTCAGCACCTAAGGAAATAAAGAGAATAAAAGTGTTACTGGGGGAAAAAACCTGGTTCAGGATAAACTCACTAGACAGCTTTTGGGAGGCAGTCTGGTGTGATGGGCAGAGCACAGGACTTAGAGTCAGGTATATGTGGGTTCAAAGCCTTACCTCTTGAGAGCTCTCTAGCCCTGGCTAATTTTATCTCTCTGAGCCTCAGTTTCCTTATCAATAAAATGGAGACATAATCAAGAGAAAGAGATGAGGAGTGAGTATATTCCAGATATGGGAGCCAATCTACTTTCTCCCCAGCCAAGAGAAGTCACAAACTTTTCTCCACGATCAGATCTATCTAGGGGCTATCCTGCCTCATCATTTGTCCCCAACTAGAAAATCAGACTGAGAATGGATCAGAGAGGAATTTGAAAACCAGACTAAGATGTCTAAAATTTACCTTGTAGGCAATGGGGAGCCATTGCAGTTTCTGGAGTAGGAGTACCACAAACAGAACTACACATTAGGAAATTTGGTGGGTTCTGAACTGGTGGACTGGATAGGCCTCAATAATATCTGAAAAGAACGTATCTTCTTCTGGTTAACGTCTTTATCAATGACTCAGACAAAGGCAAACGTGTCAACTCTGCAGCTGACATGGAGCCATGAAGAATGTCAGTCAGTTAAGCACCAACTATATGCCAGGCACTGAACTAAGCACTGGGCTCTCTAGCGTTGACAGATGACAGAGTATGGCTCCAAAATTTGCTTTTTGCCAGGTTGGCAAAACCAGCCTTATCCCCTCTAATGGGTACGACTCTAAAATATTCCAACTCGGACCTGAAATGCTATTGCTAATGTTCAATCATTTCCAAATCGGTGGGACCCCAGTTGGGGTTTTCTTGACCAAGACTCTGGAGGGGTATGCAGAGGGCTGGTGAGAAGAAGTGGTTGGCCCAGTCACCCAGTCACCCAGGCAGCCCACATCAGATGATTT
The DNA here is from genome assembly GCF_028372415.1 of Notamacropus eugenii. Classification (NCBI taxonomy): domain Eukaryota; kingdom Metazoa; phylum Chordata; class Mammalia; order Diprotodontia; family Macropodidae; genus Notamacropus; species Notamacropus eugenii. Next base: position 56,212,568 of record NC_092873.1, on the reverse strand, counting down.
GAGACTGCCCCAGAGGGATGCCTAAATGGGACGGGAAGGATGGGCCAGGGCTTGCCAGAGCTGCTCTGTTTGAGAAGTGAAGACTGTTCTACCCCAGGGGAGCGTTCCAAAGCCAACTGGATAATACTCATCTCTGCCCCCAAACCAGAGAGGAGATTAGCAGATAAGTATGTGGTGTAATATCTAGTGAGAGGCAACCAACCTGGGAAAAGGGCCTGCTCCAGGGAAACAGGGACAGGAGGCCTGGCAAGCAGGCCACTGCTGAGCAACATCAGCGTCCTGAGATCGGAGCCTTGGAGGGCTCTGAGCCAGGGCAACTGAGAGCTAGAACAGGGCATTGATTGTGTCAGGGAAATGTGTTTCTTCCCTAAATGGAAAATGAGTGTGTGACTGGTTAGTGCATTGTAGGAAGAAATGGTACCCCGAGTTTACATTATTCTAAGATTTTCCAGCTTGGCATAAAAAGCTGGAGAAAAGGTACCCACTTTCTTCACTTCTCTTCTCAGCTTCAGTTTCCCTGTCTACAAAACAAAGAGGTGCATGGGACCATAGATTTAGAGCTAGAAGATACTTTAGAGGTCGAATCCAACCCTCTCATTTTACAGATGACAAAACTGAGGTCTAAAATATAGTGACTTGCCCAGGATCATACAGCTAGTGAGAGCCTTGGAATAGCAGTGATCTCCAGGTCACAGGCCTTGCTTCCAGCCCAGGCATCGCAGTCACTGTGGGAAAGAGGTCCACTTTCCTCACCAACCTCCCATGGGCAGTCAAGACCAAGAGTCCTGGTCCAGCTCTCCGGGCCACCATCCCAAATACCCTGCCTGGCCCCTCCCAAGTTGGGATCTGACTGCTGCTTCTGCGGGTGCCAAAGCCACAATGACTACAAAGACTCAGGTAAGAAGAGTCTTGTTCCCCAAGTCCTTGGCATTGCCAAAGAGTTCAAAATCAGAAACTGATGTGAAATTATCGATGACGCAGCACCCTCCGCTTTGCTGTTGAGCCCTAAGGACCCTAGGACCTTTCTATCTCATTGAAGCTTCAATTTCCTGTGTGTTGTCTGCCCTGTTACAACAGGAGCTGCCTGCAGAGGATCAGGACTGGCCATTTCAGGGGACATATGTATGATAATGATATTATCTGGGGGACAACTTCTCTTGGACAGTGATAGACAAGATGGTTTGGCTAGATGATGTCTGACCTCCCTTTCAACTCTGACTTTCAATAATCTTCTAAATTTCTTTAACCAAGATCTCTTCCAGTCACCCTTTCAGGGAAATCCACTCCCGCCTAGATTGTTAGGTGAGGGCTGGTCACAGACCCGGTTCTCTTTCCTACGGATCACATTGGAGGTCTCATGTTGGAGTGAATGCCCACTGTGCTCCTCAGATGCGGGGGGCCCAAGTGAGGCCCAGGTGCCCATGATCCCCAGTATCTAAGATGCAGAGTAGTCTGTCCTGTGGTGGGCATGACATCATTGGAGCAGAGGTCTAGAGTGGCCAGCCAGGACCCTCAGGGAAGGCTAGCCCTACAAGGGACTGACGAAAACCTTTCCTTCTGGAGAAGGGGAAATTTCCTTTGTATTTCTCTTTCCTGCTGAAAAAAAAGTCTTCCGCTGCTCTGGAGGACAAGCAGCACTGTCTAGTGGCTTGGCTGTGGCTTCATGGTGTGTTGTGAGGCAGACTACCTCTAATCCAAGTAGAGGCATTTATTGAGACTGACGCCCCTCTGAAGCCAGCTAGGTTCCAAGAGGAACTAGCGACTTTAGTGAAAGCAAGATGGATTTTTATAGGGTAAAGATGCAACTCCGTAACAGAAATTATGAATATTAAAAAGGCAGGAGGGAGTTGTTAAGGGATTAGGTAATAGGGAAGGAGTCTCGGCTATGGTGGAACTGTACATGTAATTACCCACGATGCATACAGAAAAACCCATTGGGGGGTATGTATGATAATGATATTATAATAAGCCTCCTACATATAAGTTCACCTGAAGGACAACTTTTGCTATTACTGTAGACATACCTGCTTAGAGAAAGTCCCTTCTATTGTTTCAGGGTCTACATTCTGCTCGGGCATCCTGGTGCTGCTGCTTTCTGATTGGCTGCATATCGGGGTCCTGTCTGAGACTAGATGGAGGTGGTTGTAGTTGAGGACATGGACACACCCACTGTTTCTGCAGGAAATATGAGGAATGGGTCTGGGAGCTGTGGCTAGCTAGAAGGAGTGACCGGGATTCCATCACATGGACATGTCTGCTGTTTCTGGAAGAAATATGAGTTCGTGGACACACCTGTTGTTCTAGTGAGCAGTGAGGCATACGTATGGAAGTAAGGATATTGGGGGGAGAGTGGCTAGGTAGGGGCAGTGGGCCTGCTGCTCAGGGGCCTATGACTGATTCTAGGGGCTTGTGGTTCTGTTAAATCAGGACACGCCTGCTGTTCAGCGGGACCCATAAGGAAGGTAGAATTTTGGGGCTACAAGCAGCTTTGTTAGGATTCCATCAGATAGACTGGTAGAGTTTCTTTCTTATCACTTTCTCACTTTCTTTCACTCTTGGCTTCTGTAAGCCTTAGCTCATTTTCTTTTTCTTTTTTCTCTCCTACTCACTCTTCCTTCTTTTCTTTCTTTTTCTTCCTCCTTTTTATCTCCCTTCCTTCCCTCTTTTCTTTCCTTCTTTCCATCCTCCCTCTCTATTTGAACTTAGCTCTTCAGTCTCATTTTCCTCATCTGTAAAATAAAGGGGTTGGCTTAAGTGACTTCTAAGAGCCCTCTAGCTCTAGATCTACAATCCTATGAATAAAATTGTCAGAAGCATGATTTAAACCCAGGTTTTTCTGGCTGAGGCCTGTTTTTTATGTATAACACCACCACGACTCTCTAAAGCAAGATAGTAACGGGAGTTATTATTATACCCATTGCCCTGCCCAAAGCCATCTCCCACTGAGTCCCACAGTGCAGTAGAGGACAACAGAGCACCTGGGAGAATGAGTGGGGTGGGGCCCTGAAAGTCTCATTTACCTGCAGAGAACTTTCCATCTGCTCCACAGATGACGATGGCTTTCACAGCCGGGTCAGTCTCGGCTTTCCTCAAGCTCTCGAGCAGGCCATCGACCACAGGCTTACTGGAAGAAACAGAAGAACAAAGTTCAGAGACCATGGTTTCACCATGATGGGTTCCCCACTCCAACGATGGGAAAACACATACTTGCTCTTGTTGCCCTCTTTTCACCTCTTTTCCAAACTCACCTTGCCCCACCTGGGGGTGATATGTTGAGGTGGGCATTGTACCTGCTGGAGGCCTACTCTCCCTTGACCTTCACATCTAATCATGAGTCTAGTCCATTCTCCCTCCACAACTGCTCTGAAACCCATCCCTTTATCTCTTCTCCCCTAGCTACTAGCTTAGAACAGACCTGCACCATCTCTTGTCTGAATGATCACAACAGCATCCTAATTAATTATTCTCCTCAGCTTCATTCCCATCAAACTATACAGCCCAGATCTGACCAGATCATTTCTCTGTTCCATAAACTCTAATGATTTTTTTTATTATTATTTTTGAGGCAATTGGGATTGAGTGGCTTATCCAGGATCACACAGCTAGTAAGCACATCCAAGGCTGGATTTGAACTCAGGTCCTCCTGCTTCCAGGACCAACGCTGTATCTGCTGCACTACCTAGCGGCCCCACTAATGACTCATTAGCTAATTTTCTTGCTCTAGTCTCTCTCCTGAGTTCTAATCAACAAATCAATGGATCAATAAGTATTTATTAAGTGCTTAATATGAGCTAAGCACTAGGGCTACAAAGAATATTAGAAAATGTAGATTTCTTCCATTTATTTTAGTCCAACTACATAGCATGACTATAGTGAAAATGTACTCAATAGGAAAGTATGTGTAGAACCTATACAGAACTATATGCAGTCGTGAGGAGGGAGGGGGGTAGTGGGGGGTAGGTGTGGGGGGGATAAAATCTCAATTGTATGGCAGTGATTGTTAAACATTAAAAAATAATTAAAAAATAAAAAAGAAAAGAAAAGAAAAAAAGAAAAAAAAAGAAAATGTAAGCTGCTTTCAAGGAGCTCACATCCTAATGGGGGAGATAATACATAAAAGGGGGTCCATTCAAGATATATGACCAACTGCCCATTGGACATTAAATCTGGAAGGTCCTATTGCCATCTCAGACTCCATTCGTCTGTAAAATGGAGTTAATGACCGCACCTGCCCTCAAGTTGGCATGAGCATGAAATAATAGCTATAAAGTGTTTTGTAAATCTTTAAGTGTTATATAAATGCTCTTATTGTTTTCTTATGGGGCAACAAGAAGTGGATAGAGCACCTAGCCTGGAGTCAGGAAGAGCTAAGTTCAAATCCTGTCTCAGACACTTACTGTTGGTGTAACCCTGGACAAGTCACTTCACCTTGTTTGCCTCAGTTTCCTCACTTGTAAAAATGAGCTGGAGAAGGAAATGGCAAACCACTCCAATATCTTTGTCAAGAAAACTCCAAGAGAAATTGGGCATAGACCCATGCCTGATATCGTACACAAGAATAAAGTCCAAATGTATACATGATCGAGGCAAAAAGATTGAGACTATAAACAAATTAGGGGAGCAAGGAATAGTGTATTTGTCAGATTTATGGAGAATGGAGAAATTTTTGACCAAACAAGAGATAGAGAATATTATGAAGTGCAAAATGGATAATTTTGATTACATTAAATTGAAAAGATTTTGCACAAACAAAGATTAGGAGGATAGCAGAAACCTGGGAAAGAATTTTTGCCACTAGTGTCTGTGATAAAGGCCTCATTTCTAAAATATATAGAGAACTGAGACAAATGTACAAGAATGCAAGTCATTCCCCAATTGGCAAATGGTCAAAGGATATGAACAGGCAGTTTTCAGAGGAAGAAATTAATGCTATCTATAGTCATATGAAAAAATGCTCTAAATCACTATTGATTAGAGAGATGCAAATCAAAACAACTTTGAGGTACCACATGACACCTATCAGATTGATTAACATGACAAAACAGGAAGATGATAAATGTTGGAGAAGATGTGGGAGAGTTGGAACACTAATTCATTGTTGATGGAGCTGTGACTTGATCCAACCATTTGGAGGGCAATTTGAAACTATTCCCAAAGGGCTGCAAAAATGTGCATATTGCTTTGACCCAGCAATATCGTTTCTAGGACTGTATCCCCAAGAGATCATAAAAATGGGAAAGGGTCCCACATGTACAAAAATATTTATAGCAGCTCTCTTTGTGGTGGCCAAAAACTGGATATCAAGGGGATGCCCACCAATTGGGGAATGGCTGAACAAGTTATGGTATATGAATGTAATGGAATACTATTGTGCTATAAGAAATGATGAACAGGAAGACTTCAGAGAGGCCTGGAAAGACAGATATGAACTGATGCTAAGTGAAAAAAAGAAGAACCAGAAGAACTTTGTACACAGCAACAACCACAGTGTGCAAGGAATTTTTCTGGTAGACTTAGTACTTCATTGCAATGCAAGGACTTAAAAAATTCCCAATGGACTCTTGAGGCAAAATAGCTTCCACATCCAGAAAAAGAACTGTGGAACTGGATCACAGAATGAAGCAGACCATTTTCTTTTGTATTATGTTTTGGTTTGTTTTATGATTTCTCCCATTCATTTCAATTCTCCTATGCAACATGACTAAGGTGAAAAGGTATTTAATAGGAATGTGTGTGTAGAACCTATATAAAATCGTATGCCATCTTGGGGAGGGAGGGGCGAGGGAGAAGGATGGAGGGGAAAAAAATCTAAGTTATATGGAAGTCATTGTAGAACACTGAAAACAAATAAAATAATAAAAATAAAAAAGTTTTTTATTAGAAATAGTATATATGCTGTAGAGGGAGCAGTCACAAGCAGAGCTGAGAGAAAAGTGACTGTGAGTGGGCTATGAGAACTTGTTTGTAGGGAGTCCTAACAGAAAGAGTGTTTGTGATATCGAAGCCCTGTCTGTTGGGTTGTGTTGATTTCACAGACAGAAGCCCTGTCTGTTGGTCTTTAATGAGACTGAGATGATGGCACTGGTAATGGGTATAAATATCGTTATAGTCATGTTAAACATCATTTTCCTAGAAACAGGGAAGAGTTTGGAACAGAACAGTCCCTGTGAGCTGAGACAAGGAGCAGGAACAGAGAGCTGCCTGTGTGTGAAGCCAGGCAAGAGCTGGGAGCAGTCAGCCCACAGGAGGATCCCACAGAGGAGGAGCCATGGGGTTTGGAAATCAGCCCTGAGTAAAGATGAGAGAAGACTTTACTTGGACACTGTAATGATTAAGAAGATTGTTCTTATGGTGACCTAGGGGTAGATGGTGTGGTATTTTTTTTTAATTATTTTTTAATGTTTAACAATCACTGCCATACAATTGAGATTTTATCCCCCCCACACCTACCCCCCACTACCCCCCTCCCTCCCCATGACTGCATACAGTTCTGTATAGGTTCTACATATACTTACCTATTGAGTACATTTTCACTATAGTCATGCTATGTAGTCAGACTAAAATAAATGGAAGAAATCATATAACAAATCAAAACATGATACACAAACACACACACACACACAAACATGATCTGCTACATTCTGCGAATGACTTCCATATTTCTTTCTCTGAGTGTGGAAGGCATTTTGCCTTAGAGAACCACCATTGGGATTTTTTTTTTAAGAAGTTCTTGCATTATTACGAAATTCCAAGTCTACCAGAAAAAACTCTCGCACACTGTGGTCGTTGCTGTGCACAAAGTTCTCCTGGTTCTGCTCCTTTCACTCAGCATCAGATCATATAAGTCCTTCCAGGCCTCTCTGAAGTCTTCTTGTTCATCATTTCTTATGGCACAATAGTACTCCATTACATTCATATACCATAATTTATTCAGCCATTCCCCAATTGATGGACATCCCCTTGACTTCCAGTTTTTGGCAACTACAAAGAGTGCTGCTATAAATATTTTTGTACATGTGGGACCCTTTCCCATTTTTATGATCTCTTGGGGATACAGTCCTAGTAGCGATATTGCTGGGTCAAAGGGTATGCACATTTTTGTAGCCCTTTGGGCATAGTTCCAAATTGCTCTCCAGAATGGTTGGATGCGCTCCCAGCTCCACCAACAATGAATTAGTATTCCAACTCTCCCACATCCTCTCCAGCATTTATCATTTTCTTGTTCTGTCATGTTTGCCAATCTTATAGGTGTGATGTGGTACCTCAGAGTTGTTTTGATTTGCATCTCTCTAATCAACAGTGATTTAGAGCATTTTTTCATATGATTATAGGTATCTTTAATTTCTTCTTCTGAAAATTGCCTGTTCATATCCTTTGACCATTTATCAATTGGGGAGATGGTGTGGTATTTTGAAAGAGGACTTTACTTGGATGTTTGGTATTGATTAAGGATGTTTCTTTCTATTGTTGTGATTTAAATCATTCATAGCAACAGTCCTCAGGTGTGCTGCCATGATTGGCTTTAGACCATTTTCCTCACAGGCCCTTCTTTGGAGACACTGCCTTCCCTGTTGTGCTAACAAACAGAATCTCTGACTATATCACCCTGTCCAGATCCTTATTGTGGCCATTTGTCATCATTTTCCCTTTTTGTCATCTTCGCCAGTCTGACAGGGGTGAACTCAGAGGCACAGAATTGAGGGCTGGAAGGTACCTCTAAGGTCACTGGGACAAGGAGGTGGTACAGTGGATTGAGCAGTAGGTCTGGATCAAGAAGACAAGTTCAACTCTAGCCTCAGATACTTACTAGTTGTGTAACCCTGGATAAGTCACTTAACCTCTGTTTGCTTTGGTTTCCTCATCTGTCAAATGGGAATAATAGCGATACCTACCTCTCAGGGTTGTTGCAAGGATCAAATATGATAAATGTAAAGAGCTTACCACAGTTTCTGGCACATTGTAAATGCTATATAAATGCTCTACTTTCTCATCTGGTCCACTCATACCTGAAAGGAATCGCTACTACAACATATTCTATGGAATATTCTGTTTTAGCCTCTGCCTGAAGACCTCTAAGGAGAAGAACCCACCAGCTCTCAAGGAAGTCTATTCCATTAAAGGAGGAAGAGTGATTAGGAGACAACAACATTTCCCAACCATGCTGCTAAGACAATAATTCCTCACCAAATTGGAAATGCTGAAAATCAAAGGAGAGATTAATAAAATTGAAAGTTAAAAGAAAAAGCATTGAACTAAGCATATGAAAAGAAGCTCTAAAACCCTATTGAATAGAGAAATGCACATTAAAACAATTTTGAGGTACCATCTCACACCTATCAGATTGGCTAATATGACAGAAAAGGAAAATGATAAATGTTGGGATGGAGGTGGGGAGCTGATCTAGAGAGCAATTTGGAAGTACATCCAAAGGGCTATAAAACTTTGCATTATGCTTTGATCCAGCAATACCACTACTAGGTCTGTATCCCAGAGATTTAAAAAGTGGGAGGGAAGGACCTATTTATACAAAATTATTTATAGCAGCTCTTTTTGTGGTGGCAAAGAATTGGAAGGGGATGCCCAGCAATTGGGAGATGACTGAACAAGTTGTAATATGATTGTGAACAAGATATGATGGTGATGTAATACTATCATGCTGTGATAAATGATGAGCAGTCCACATCCAGAGAAAGAACTATGGAGTTGGAATGCAGAATGCAGCAGACTATTTTCTCTTGTGTTATGTTTTGGTTTGGTTTGGTTTTGCTCATGCATTCTTCCATTAGTTTTAATTCTTCTATGCAACATGACTAAGGTGAAAATGTTTTTAATAAGAATGTATGTGTTATCAAGGAAAACTGCCCTGATATTCTAGAACCAGAGGGCAAAATAAATATTGAAAGAATCCATCGATCACCACCTGAAAAAGATCCAAAAAGAGAAACTCCTAGGAATATTGTGGCCAAATTCCAGAATTCCCAGGTCAAGGAGAAAATATTGCAAGCAGCTAGAAAGAAACAATTCAAGTACTGTGGAAATACAATCAGGATAACATAAGATCTAGCAGCTTCTACATTAAGGGATCGAAGGGCATGGAATATGATATCCCAGAGGTCAAAGGAGCTAGGATTAAAACCAAGAATCACCTACCCAGCAAAACTGAGTATAATACTTCAGGGGAAAAATTGGTCTTTCAATGAAATAGAGGACTTTAAAGCATTCTTGATGAAAAGACCAGAGCTGAAAAGAAAATTTGACTTTCAAACACAAGAATGAAGAGAAGCATAAAAAGGTAAACAGCAAAGAGAAGTCATAAGGGACTTATAAAAGTTGAACTGTTTACATCCCTACATGGAAAGACAATATTAGTAACTCTTGAAACTATTCAGTATCTGGGTACTTGGTGGAATTACACACACATACATGCACATGCACACACTCATAGAGACAGAGTGCGCAGAGTGAATTGAATAGGATGGGATCATATCTTAAAAAAAAAATGAAATCAAGCAGTGAGAGAGAAATATATGGGAGGAGAAAGGGAGAAATGGAATGGGGCAAATTATCTGTCATAAAAGAGGCAAGCAAAAGATTTTTTAGTTTGGGGAAAAAGAGGGGAGGTGAGAGAAAAACATGAAGTTTACTCTCATCACATTCCACTAAAGGAAGGAATAAAATGCACACTCATTTTGGTATGAAAACCTATCTTACAATACAGGAAGGTGGGGGACAAGGGGATAAACAGGGTGGGGGGGACGATGGAAGGGAGGGCATGAGGAGGAGGGTACAATTTGAGGTCGACACTCATAGGGAGGGACAGGATCAAAAGAGAGAATAGAAGTAATTGGAAGCAGGATAGGATGGAGGGAAATATAGTTAGTCTTATACAACACGACTATTATGGAAGTCATTTGCAAAACTACACAGATTTGGCCTATATTGAATTGCTTGCCTTCCAAAGGGAGGGGGAGGGGAGGGAGGGAGAAAAAGAAGTTGGAACTCAAAGTTTTAGGAATAACTGTCAAATACTGTTCTTGCCGCTAGGAAATAAGAAATACAGGTAAAGGGGTATAGAAAGTTATCTGGCACAACAGGACAGAGGAGAGGATGGAGACAAGGGCAGAGAGGAATGATGGAGGAGAGAGCGGAGTGGTGATGGGGGCAATTGGAATGCTCGGTGTTTTGGGGTGGGGGGAGGGGACAAGGGGGGAGAAAATTTGGAGCCCACAAATTCTGTGAAAATGAATCTTAAAAGTGAAATTAAAAAAAAAAAGAATGTATGTGTATTATTGCACATTGTAAGACTGCATGTTGGGGAGGGAGGGAAGAGAGAAGGGGAGAAAATTTAAGACTTAGGGAAGTAATTGTTGAAAACGGAAAACAAATAAAATGATTTTTAAAAAATTTACAAAAAAATGAAATGATGAGCAGGATGCTTTCAGAAAAACCTGGAAGACTTACATGAACTGATGTAAAGTGAAGTGAGCAGAATCAGGGAAATGTTGTATACAGTAACAGCAATACCATATGATGACAAACTGAATGACTTAGCTATTCTCAGCAATTCAGTGATCCAAGACAATTCCAAGACTTGCAATGAAAAATGCTGTCCACCTCCAGAGAAAGAATCAATGGAATCGGAATGCAGATGAAAACAATTTTTTCACTTTATTCTTTTTGCCTTTTTTTGTGACACGACTAATGTAGAAATGTGGTTTGGACAATTTCAGATCCATAATTGATACCATATTTCTTGCCTTCTTAATGGGTGAGGGAGGGGTAGGAGGGAGAAAACTTGGAACTCAAAAAAATTTTAAAGAATGTTAAAAATTATAATTATAAAAAATTTAAGAATGAGTTCTCTTCTCCTTTTCCCCTTACCCTTCCCCCATCATTTTGGAAGAAATATATCTGGAAATAATAGGGAGAAAGGTGATAGTAAATATAATAGTTACCTTTCCCCTTCTTCCCTTTTACCTTAAAACCTAGAGTGAATATTCACCTTTGACCATTTACTTAAGCACCAAATATGCTGCTTCTACAGACAGTACGTAATAGTTGCACAATAGTACAGGGTCCAAAAGTCACGTTTTTCCTAGATCCATGATAACTACAAGATTAATAGAGGATAGCATTAGAGAGGGTCGGGAGGGAAGTCAGTTAAAGTTGAGTTCAAATCCCACCTTAGACACCCACTAAGGCAAATCACTTAAGCTCTCTCAGCCTCAGTTTCCTCATCTGCAAAATAAGGGGGATGACCTCTAAAGTCCCTCCAGCTTCTATCCTATGGTCCAGAGGTTCAAATGAGACAAAGTAAGAAAAGTACAATAGAAATGCAATGATTCTCATAGACCTTGCATGGGAACAACTGCAATTCTGACCCGGCTGCTTCTTCAAAGTCCCATCCATCACCTTCCCCTCTTTTTTTTCAGCCAGATTAAAGGACTGTACCTACATTACTTTATCAATCTTTCAAACATCTCCAAGAAAAATGGTCTGGATGATTAAATAGGCAGGCTCCCTTTCTGCTCAACTCAAAGCACTTTTTCTTCCTTTCAAGGTCTTGCAAAAGCCAGGGTCAAACGGCATTCACAAAGAAGTTCCCTGCTTATCAAATAAAAGTAGACAAAACTGCACAGTAAGCTAACTCATCAAAGAAGGCCACATCTAATCAGCTTTCAGTTGGTTCCAGGGATTAGAACTCTAGTTCAATAAAGCCCCAAAGTCTTTGGGTTAAGCTGCTTTAGGAAAAGAATAATTTTCATTTCCCTGACCAGTGTCCACTTCAACTTCAGCAGTAAAGGAGGCTGGAAGAGAATCCTTCCTTTAGTATTTTCCCTAACGACCAAGCAGGAGATTACTTTCATAGGCCAAGTAAGATAAGGCTGGCTTCCAGGCTGGGGCTTCTCTTGAAAAAAGCCTGAAGAAAATGGTGTTTCAAAGTCATTCTGCCTCTTTGGGCCTCAGTTTCCCTATCTGCAAAGTGAGGGCATTAGATTAGATTACTTCTAAAATACGTCCCAGCTCTAAATATATAATATATGATAACGACTGGGAAAGGAAACTGAACGTAGTAGGAGGAATACAGGTTTGCAGTTGAAGGACTGGATCCCCTTGCCTGTAAAATTGAGGGAATTGTAGGAGAAAGATCTTGGGATGGTGAAGCTAGAGCAGGAAGGGAATTCTGAGGCCCTGGAGATCTCTTGGAGCTACAGGAGGGGTGGAGAGCAGTGGTTTTATAGATGAGACTCCTAGGAGAAAGAGGAATGCTTTGGTGCAGGTTGCTAAGGCACTGGATGCTGAGACGCAAGATGACCTCTAACCTATAGCTCTGACTGGAAAAAGAATGTCTCAGGCCCTTTTTGTTGGAGTTGGACTTCTATCTCAGGCCTTTGCACTGGTTGTACCCCATGCTAAGGGGCACCCTAGGTGGTGTAGTGCATAGAGCACCAGTGCAGGAGTCAGGAGGATCTGAATTCAAATGTCACCTCAGACACTTGATACTCAGTAGCTGCGTGATCTTGGGCAAGTCACTAAACCCCAATTGCCTCATCCTAGGTCATTTCCAGTCATCTTGATGAATATCTGGTCACTAGATTCAGATGGCTCTGGAGAAGTGAGGCTGGTGATCTGCACAGCCCTCCCTCACTCAAAACAAAGTCAAGGGCAAGTCATGTCATTATTTCTCTGATGGCATGGTCTTCTTCAGCAACAAAGGATGAGCACACACACCCCATGCTAAGCATGCCCTCCCTTCTCATCTCTCTGCCTCCTAGCTTCCTTCAAGTCTCACCTTCTGCAGGAGGCTTTTCCTGGCACCCTTATCACCCAGTGCCTTCCTTCTCAGATTACTTTCCATCTATTCTATATGTGGGCAGCTGGGTGGTATAGTAGATAAGAGTGCTGGGTTTGCAGTCAGGAAGATTCACTTCCTGAGTTCAAATCTGGTCTTAGACACTTGCTAGTTGTGTGACCTTAAGCAAGTCACTTAACCTTGTTTACCTCAGTGGCAAACTACTCCAGTATTTTTGTCAAGAAAATCCCAAATGGGGTCAAGAAGAGTTGGACATGACTTTAACTAATGAACAACTCTATACAAACCTTCCTTATAAAGTATCTAGTTCTTTTTCATGTTGTCTCCTCCATTAGACTGGGAGTTCCCTGAAGGCAGGGACTGTTTGTGCCTTTTCTTTGTAACCCTAGAGCTTATCACTGGCCTGTCACCTTGAAAAAGTAAATCAGTGCTCATTGATTGAATATTTGTGGCTGATGACATCTAAATCCCTTCTACTTCAATTTGGTGTCCAGAATCTCTTCCTTCCAGCTGAAAGTACATAATTCCTAAAACAAAAAAAACAAATGGCTTCAGACATAACATCTGAAATCACATTGTGGAAATGCAACTGGAGTCTGGACTGGACAAAGTCTAAGGATGCTCTGTAACCCTAATCTGACCACTCCCCTTCCAGGCTGGATTTAGACGACGTCTCTGGTGATGGGGCGTGGCAGAAGTAGAAGGTCATTGAAAAAATAAAAATACCAAGTCACTATAGCAAAGAATCATATCTTATAAAATTTTATGTCATGGTCCCCTTTGGGAGCCTAGAAAGGCCTATAGATCACCTCCCAGAATAAAGTGTTTTAATGCACAAGATAAACTATGCATCAAAATATATACTTTTTGAAGTTTACAGACTCCAGCTTAGAGGAGGTTCCACAAGTCCCCTCCAGTTCATATCATGCTAGTGAAATAGTGAGTAGAGATTTGGGGTTCAAGTCCTTCCTCTTCTCTTAATACCTAACCATTGGGAGCCTCAGCTTCCTCTCCTGAAAAATAAATTTGAACTCATGTCTTCTAAAATCCGTCTGAGTTCTAAATCGATGATCCTAGAAGCTCCTTGGTCAAGGGACAAACAGGTTTTCATCTTAGTACGCCCAGAGCCCGGACCCATAGTTAGTAGGCACTTGATAAACGCTTGTGGTGTGTTTGCTTAATGTCTAGCTGATTTCCAAGCACAGATCACACATCAGGAAAGGCTGGCAGGAACCCGGAGGATCTCCCGCGACAGTCCTGGGTTAGGCTTTCCAAATCCCTCCCAGCTCTAAGAGGGGCGGGAAGTGCTGTCTAAGATCCTTTAAGAACGTCCTGCAGGAATCTAGAACGCGGAGGGGCTGAGCCCTGAGCTCCCTCCCAGCTCTGCCAGTTCCCGATTTGCCAGTTCGGGGTTAGGGGCTCAGGGCTCTGCGGGCGAGCAGGCAGGCGGGCGGACAGTCGCGGCCGTAGCTGCAGCGTCGCGCCCCCTCCCTCTCACCTACCTAAAGGTGTTCAAAGGAGGGTTCCGGAAGCGGATCACAGCCAGAGAGTTGTCCAAAAGCGTGTAGTGGGCCATGGCTCCTCTCAGTCACTGGCCGGGCACTCGAGCTCAGACTTTAATGAAACCCAGAGAGGGGAGGACCCGCCCTTGGCCAATGGGGTTCCGTGGCCCGCCCCCACCCTCTCACTGGGGATCCTCTCCCTCCCCAGCCTCCAGAGCCTGCACCACCCCTAGATCCACCCCTGGGAAACCTAGCCCTCCCTTCAGGCACTGTCCTTTGCCTCCCTGTGTCCCCCCCTCCCCCCGCCAAGATCCCTACTATCCCCTCTTCCTCCGCCGCCCTCCTGCCCAGGACTTCGCCCTCTTTTCTCCTCAGCTGGGCTCCCAGGTCCCAAACAAGGCCTTCCAACCTTCCCTCTCCCGGGTGGAGTCTCCCTCCATCTCAGGACCTCTCCCCTTCCAAGCTCTCCTCTTTCCTGCCCTCCTTCCCTCCCACCCCGCCTTCTTTACACTGCCTGCCACAGAAACAGGAACCAGAGACAGTCCTGCCCTCACACAGTCAAGAGTCAGGGGGATAGGTTACTTTGGCTCACTTTTTTCTCCTCTTTCTTTTTCATTCTTTGCAACAATGGATGGTTTGCTGGGATGGGGATGGAGTGATACATTCAGAAGTGAAGGTGATATGAACACAGAAAGATAACAATAGGATTTGTGAAAAGGATATTATGTTACTCCCTTGCTCTAAAACAGAGGTGGGGAACCTGTAGCCTCGAGGCCACACGTGGCCATCTAGGTCTTCAAGTGCAGCCCTTTGACTCAATCCAAACTTCACAGTTAATAAAAGGATTTGTTCTGTAAAACTTGGACTCAGTCAAAAGGTGGCACCGAAGACTCTAGGCCTAGAGGTCAAAGGTTCCCCATCTCTGATCTAGAAGGTTCTGTGACTCCCTATTGTCTATGGCAAAATTCAAACTCCTTTGTTACACAACTGAAGTACGGAGATTTTTCCAGTCTCAGTCTCAGTCTTACAAAAGCAGGAGTCCAAAGCAGAGGTCCTGTTTTCAAGGATCATGAAAGGGAAACTGAGGCAGCCAATCTAAGTGGCAGTGTTTAGTTATCCAGATTTCATTTCCTTTATTTTGTCACATGCCTTCTTGTCCACTGTAAGCATGTGACATCCCGGAGGGGAAAGTGGATGAGGTGGGATCCCTTAGCTCTCTTTTTCCATGAAGCATCCTCACCCCAGGGCTTTAAACAGAGGTGGAGGATAATTCCGAAGAACTAAGAGGGCCTGGCCTAGGCACAGGTTATGCAGACAAATAGATGAGAGGCACAGACACAGAGATACAGAGGGGTGTTCAGCCAGAGAGAGGCTCACATATCCATGTCGCCTCTCCAAGACACCAGTGAGGGCTCAGGACTGGCATCCTAGGTACTTGTGGAAGGAGAGACAGAACCTTGACCAGAGAGAGAGGTGGGAGAGAAGATGGAGTTGTCCAGCCTCTCTGCTATCCCCCTCCCCCAAAAGAGACCCAGAGGTCGCAGTTTCTGCTTAGTCATCAAGGGGAGGAAGGATTGAGGGAGGAGGGAACCCCATCCATGAAGGAATAACTCTGTGGCACGAACCCTGTGGGCGTGGAAGTGTAACTCGAATAGGGTGACTAGACCTTTGTCCCAGATTTTCCTCTGGTACTTCTCACTGATGGAGTGATGGGACCTGGACCGCTAAAAGGAAATGACTATTTCTTTGAAAGCAGTCCTTGAATTTTCCCACACTTTTCCCAGTCCCTGGCATTTTGCTTGAGGCATCAGGCCCAGCCCAGTTCATCTAGATACTTAATAATCCTTTTAACTGCCCCTTTCACTGTGGCTTTCTGATCATTTAAATCCTTTCATTCTCTGCACCTGGCCAACCTCAAACTATTTACTGCTCCGTAATCCCATCTAGACTCCGTCTCTGTTGCCTCTAAGCCATCCTAGGCTATTTACCACTCATTAATCCCATCTAGATCTTCTCACTGTCTTATAAGTGTCAGTGTGTTATATATTAATATCTGTTTTATCACCATCAAACAGCAGATTCTTAGAATCTCGGAATTCCAAATAAACCTCCATACTTTTGACTGAAAGAAGGCTTGAGTGGTAGAATTCTTTCAAGGCAGACCCCATGCACCCTGCACTTCAGGGTTCCCAGCAACCCAAACCGCAACATCATCACCTTTCACCTAAATTTGCCCAAGGCATAGTTACTGCTCTTTAGGTTCGGAGGGAAAATCAAAGAGACCAGATAGATAGTTTGATGTCCAAAAATGGTACATGAGTTTTCATGATAGTTGAAGGACTTCAGTACTGAGAGAAATTATTAACAACCAATGACTGGGAAGATTCAGAGTTCCCCTTTTGTATAGTACTCATTTCAAAGTTCAGTCTTTTGATTGAACTCATTGTTGAAAATAGATCGAATTAACTCTCCTCAATTTTGATCAGACCAGCCCAACCTTACAAGGAATTTAATCTAAAGTGGGGAAGCCCATTGTATTCTACTCAGGTTTGGATGGGGATAAATTCTTTCATTAGAGTGCCCAAAGCTAGGGATAGTCTGGATCTCTCTTTGTCCAAAAGTGACATGATGTCACTCTCAGCCTCTCATTGGAGTGAGCCCACTTCTCATTTTAATATTCATTCTCTCATTAATTGCTAACCAGAGTTGACTGCCACACTCTAGAACACCCACTTTTCCAAGGGCACATAAGTCAGGAGCCTGCTCCCCATGAGGATCTTTGACATTCAAGAGTGACATTGACCTCTTTTATTAAAATGCTAGCGTTATTAGTAAAATGACCAATTACCCAGAAATTATGTCTCTTGAACTTTTTAAACATTAAACATAAATCTGTTCTACATTTTTGATTGATTTAAATAAAAGCAGTCCAATATTCTCGGTTTGGTAGCAGAAGAGCCTTATGTGGATCATCAGAGGAACAGGAACTGAATTCTGATGTTCTCAGAGGGAACAATGCATAGGGATTTTGTGAGCTAGAAATATTGAAATGCAACTGATCTTTCAAATATATATATACGTGTATGTTTGTGTGTCTTGTATGTCTGTGTGTGTACACACACGTATGTAAATATATATGTATGTGTGTTCAGTCATTTTTCCATCATGTCTGAGTCTTCATGATCCCATTTAGTGTTTTCTTGGCAAAGATACTAGAGTGGTTTGGCATTTCCTTCTCCAGCTCATTTTACAGATGAGAAAACTGAGGCAAACAGGGTCAAGTGATTTACTTAGGGTCATACAGCTAGTAAGTGTCTGAGACCAGATTTGAACTAAGGAAAATGAGTCTTCATGACTCTAGGCCCAGCACTCTATCCACTGCTCCACCTAATTGCCCCAGCATATGGTGCTTAATAAATGCTTGTTGAGTCTCACAACTATCAGACTGGTAAAGATGCCAAAAGTGGAAAAATCACAATGTTGGAAGGGCTGAGAGAATTCCAGCACACTGGTACACTGTTGGTGGAGTTACGATTTGGTCCAACCATTCAGAATGTGTGGCTTCAAAGTCACTGAACTATGCGTGCCCTTTTGTGATACTATTAACTGTTATTTAATTAGTTATTAATAATATGCCAATATTAGGCCTATGCTCCAATGAGAAGAAAGAGGAAGAGGACCCATACATACAAAAATATCTATAGCAACTCTTCTTATTATGGCAATAAGCTGGAAACTAAGGGAGTGTCCATCAATTGGCAAATAGCTGAAAAAATTATGGCAAATGAATCTAATGAAATATTATTTCATTCACTATTTTCTCTATTGTGTTGTCCTTTGTTCTCAAAGAGGACCATGAAATTAGGGAGGTGATGCCATGACATGCAAGTGAATTGGAATTAAGTGAGGGATGACTGTGCAAAGTCACCAGTCGCACTTTCTCCTCTGGAGCCACTGGGTCCAGCAGGCGAGATATAGATCAGGATGACTGGAGATGGCCCTCTATTGCACTGTAAGAAATGGCGAAAAGGATGGCTTCAGAGAAACCTATGAGGATTTGTATGAACTGATACAGAGTAAAGGGATCAGAACCTGGAGAATAATTTCTACTTACAACACAATCAAGACAACTAATTTTGAAAGACTTGTAACTGATCAATGCAGTGACTATCTGTAATTCCAGAGGGCAAGTGATAAAGTTATTGATTTCATGAAATTAAAAATTTGAAAAAAGTTATTTTAATTGTTGATTGAAGTTCATTGAGGTAAGCCATAAATTTATGGCTTAGTGTCAAAATTCCATTCTTGGCAACATGCTGAAAATGTGATTAAAGTTAGATGTGGAGACAGAAAAAAAATTGATGATTGATTAATTGATTAATGAAAGGAAACTTGGCCCCTCAAACACCAGACCAATTGATTCTCTTTATAAGATCTGGAAAACCACTGACTGTGAATTCAACTATCATGAGTCTGCAGATGAGCCGAAGTCAAAGGCTATGAGCAGATTTGATCTCTTCTCTAGACTGTTAACATATGGAGTCATTACATCACACACAGACCCTTCTGCTTTCTCCTGGCAAGAATATGGAAGTGCACTTTTTTCTATTGGTTTTTTCCATCTTCCTGACCTTCTAAATGTTGGTTTCTTTTTCTGTTTCTTCTTGGCTTTGCAAAAAACATTCCTATATTTCTGTCATTTACAAGGCAAGGAAGTCATAGGTCTCTTCCTTTTACTGTATTGTGTCTTACATGCAGATCCTTGACTTTATCTCTTTTATCTAGGTAGCTATTTGTACAAAGATTTTTGGGAGGAAAGTCATTGAAGAATAGAAAGGTCATAGGTCAAGGTTTGGCTACTTTCCCAGCTTATCACTCACAGGTTTGCAGGGTGGATCCCTGGGGGACTGACCACCTTGTCTAAATATTAAGCATTCTTCTCTGTCCACACTCCTAAAACTATGTAGCTTGAGGGTTTCCACTGGTGTGTTTACTTTTAAGAGTCAGCCAGTAGACACGATTAACTCAAAGAAAAAGTATTTGTTAAGATTGACTAGTAAGACCCATAGTCTATAACCACTGTCCCCAAAAACCTGGGCTGCATTTTCCCACCAGTACCTCATTGGCATCTATTGGAGGCATGAGCATAAACTGAAGGGACACTGGTAGCAAGACATACACCTGTGGGGAGGAAATACTTGGAGAAGAATCAAAGGTAATTAGTTTTAAAACTAGGGTACCGGAAAGACAGTGATGCCCTCTACAGACACAGGGTTCATATCCCATCTCAGACCCTCAACCCTCCTGTCTGACACTTGGAAAGTCATTTCACTTCTCATAGCCTTTCCTCATGTGTAAAATGGGGGATGTAACTAATGGTACTTCCCTCCCTGGTTATCATGAGGATCCCATGGAATAATGTATTTAAAGGGAAAGTTCTCAAGTTACTTTGCAATGCTAAAGGGATCCTGCTTTAGCAGGGGCAGCCAGGAAGACTCATCTCCCTGACTTCAAATGTGACTTCAGACACTAGCTGTGTGACCTTGGGCAAGTCACTTCACCCTGTTTGCCTCTGTTTCCTCATCTGTAAAATGAGCTGGAGAAGGAAATAGCCAACCAGGATCTTTACCCAGAAAACCCCAAACGGTACCATGGAGAGTCAGATGTGACTGAACAGGGACAAAGTGAGCCCACGGGCTGGGGAGCAAACAAGGACCGGGGAGCACAAGGCAGGGCAGGGACCTCTCTGGTGGCTGGACCACATAGTGCCCCTAACTGTGACCCTGGGAAGGGAACTGAGAGATTACCTGACCGGGTCTCCTCATTTTTATGGAGGGCATTTTAAAAATTAAAAGAAATTACTTTTAAATTAAAAATCTTTCAAGGTGGTTTCCAGATTCTCTTCCAATTCTGCAGTCCTCGGGTTTGGTAATGGAGAGGTGCCTTGATTCTGGTTAAGAGGACATCATCTGTTTCGGGGAGTCCACAGCCTTTGTGAAGTGCCACCTGTATGCGGTGGAGGTGGGGGGCGCTACAGAGAGAAAGAAGCTGGAGGTCCCTGCCCTCAGGGGTGTTCTCTACAAGGTCCATCGGCCACGTGCAAGTCACGTGTGAGGAAGGGCAGGGTGCGCAGGCGCAGGCGCAGGCCGGGGCGGGGTGGGTCTGAGCAGGGCGGCGCCGGGGACTAGGCCGCAACCTTCAGAGATTGTGGCTTGATTCGGATGTCCCAGGGGCGGGGGTGGGGGGCCCAATGCCCGGTATACAGTAGGTGCTGAATAGACCCAACTCCTTGGCATTTCCTTCTGCAGTTCATTTTACATATGAGGAAAGGGAGGCAGACAGGGTGAAGCGACCTCTCCGGAGTCATACCGCTAGGAAGTGCCTGGGGTTACGTTGGAACCCAGGCCTCCCTGGTCCCAGGCCCAGCGCTCTATCCACTGCGCCCCCTAGCGGCCCCTAGGGCCTGAAGGGACGGGGACGGAAGGGGTGGAGCCAGTTAGACACGGGGCGGGGCCAGCAGGCCAGCGTGGCACGGCCCTCAAAAAGCCCTAACCCTAGCCAATTGGCGCATGCGCGATGTGTGCGACGCCATGGCGGAGGGCACTTGAGGACAGGCTGGAGGCGGGTCCGGAAGTGACGCATCGGAGGTGACGCGCGCAGCGGCGGCAAAGGCGGCCGGGGGCGGGGCTCGTTCGGTCCGGCGCCCGGCCCGGGACAGGACGACCTGTGACAGGTAACGGCGGGGATCGCGGCAGCCCCGGCGAGGGGACCCGCGGGGAGGCTTGCGGACGGTGGACGCGGCCCTTTGGGCCGGGCCGCGGCTAGCGACGCTCGCGCAAGAGCCTTTAGTAGGCGCCTACTATGTGTCCTGCGGGCTCGGGGAGGTCTGGGGAGGGGTTGGGGGCCGGGGAATCTACTCCCTCTCCCGACCTCATGCCCAGATGGGGAAACTGAGGCACGGAGCGGTAGGACAGAGGCTCGTTAGGGCGGTCTCCTCTTTGTACAGAAGAGGAAACTGAGGCACGCAGAGGGACGTCTAATTCCATAAAACCGGAATTGGGCATCTAGCCCCACACCTGGTACAGAAAAGGAAACTGAGGCACGAAGGGAGGAAGGAACCAAGAAGTGGAGGGCCGAGGTCAGAGCCCATCTACATAGGAGGAAACTGAGGCACAGAAAGCAGAGTGAGTCAGGCTAGAACTGGAGCAGGAGGAAATTAACCATTCACCCAGGGACAAGCAGCAAGGGCAGGATTTGAACCCACATCCCATCGGTTTACAGGTGGGGAAACTGAGGCCCCACGTGGAAAAGCCCCTTCCCCCTGACGCCCCCCCCCCCTCCCGGAGGCATTTTAGTACCAGGGAGTGAGGAGGGAGCACTGGGTCTGGGAGACTCTGGTCTGTGCCAGCTGGGACAAGTCACCTTGACTCGGTGCCCGGAGACTGAGGCAGCACTTCCTTGTGCCCCGGCCCATCCTGGTGGCTTCACACCTCTTAAACCCTGTTCCACAGATAGGAAGCCTGATCCCGAGGTCCCACGTTCAGATCCTGGGCTCTGAGGAGGTCTGGGCCCCAGGTCCCCTCCAGGAGAGGAGGCACTTCCATCAATTGAATAAAGAGGGTGCAAGGACTTGTGTCTTCCCTGCTCTACAAAGGAGCTGACCAGAGAGCAAACACAGGCCAGGCCAGCCTGCGCGCCTCGGTTGCCTCACGTTGATACTCTGTGGTTGTTCCCCTGGCCCAGCTTTTCCTAGCGGTTGATGTACAAGAAACAAGACAGTAGATTTCACCCCATTGACTGATTGTACTTTTCCTGGGAAAACTTTCTGCGAGTGTCAGGAGAGTGCAGAGGTATTTTATGCTTGTGCCCTGTGGTTAGTGACTGGCCCCTGTTTGAGGACCATTTTCTTTCCTTCTTTTGAGGGCCTTTAGATACATTTAATGAAACAGTGGGTCCTTCCTTTAGACCAAAGGTTCATGAGCTTTTGTAAACATTGCTTCCGCTTCAGTCCGGGCAGTGTCTGCAAAGCAGGGAGCTCGTGAAAGGACAGAGCCAGAGATGAGTTTCAGTTCCTCAAGGACCCTTTTAGAGGGTTTTCCCAGGTGCACTAAATATAAGCAGCCTGGTTTTGTTTTATTCTATCTTTTGATATCATGAAAAAATATACAAAATTTTAAAAGAAGATGTTTTTGTTGCTCACAGAAAGCATAGGACACACTGGACTGAGTAATGAGGTCTGGGTATGAATCAGTAAGGGAACATTATCCAGGAAGGTGCTTTCCGCATGGGTGTGATGTGGAGTGCTCTGCACCTTGTCTCATCCCTAGTTCTAAGAGAGTTCAGAGGCTTGTCATAAGATTGAAAATATAGGGGAAGGGAAACATGTATTTTCAATATGGAAGAAGCTGGTAAACACATCATTAGGGTTGTTTTTTTAGTTTAGAATGTTAAATGTTGAAAATAGAAAAAGAGGCAAAATATGAATCCCAAATTTCAGATGTTTAAATTAAAAGTCTGCATGCCCCTAATTCTCGTAGCTTCTTCTGGTAGTTTGCAGAAATTAGAAGGATGTCCCAAATCACGTCTCACTTTAGATTTGGGGAATCTTACTCAGCTTTGTGTGGTTCCCTGAGGTATTTCTCAGTCCCCTGAGCCTGGAGTTGCAGCAATCATGACCACTTTTAGAATGGGTCGTGACAAGGGCTGGTAGCATAGATACCGCAGACAAGGTACTGGAGGCCCTGCAGAACTCTTGAGTGTGACCAGCTGCTGGTGGGAGCAGAGTGGGGTTGGGGTCAAGTGCAGTAATTAACGAGGTGGATCGAGGCAGAAGAGGGCAGGATTTCCTGCAGCTGTTTTTTAACCATTCATGGTGCTGGGAAATGTTTGAGGCTTTTCCAGAGACAGTGAAACTAGAAATCCAAAGTGAGAGGGGTCCCCAGACGAAGCACACCTTGTATCCCTTCATTCCTCTTTTGTATCTCCTGAGGCGACCTTCTCCCTCCTCTCCCCCCCCACCCTCCCCCCCCCCCCCCCCCCCCAGAATAGAAGCTCCCAAGGGCAGGGCCTGTTTCAGTGTGGCCTCTGTATTACTGGGCACTCAGTAGGTTCTTGAGGTTGACTTGCCTAATTTTGCCACCTGCTCCTACTGCATGATAGCCATGGCCCTCGTGCTAGTCTGCTGTGATGGGAGGAGACCATATCAATAAAGCTCATTCATAGAAGTCAGCGTGATCTCTGGGAGGGCACTGATGCTCTTGAGCTTTTCAGTTTTGCAGAGCTGGGGCCTGGAGCATGGATTTAATTTGAAGAGTCTTATGAAATCCCTGAGGCCAGCAAAAACATGAACTATTTCATCAGGGCCCTCCAACCCCAGCTCTTTCAGAAAGGTAGGTGGTGGTTCCAGTGTAGAGCAGGTGAGACATAGAGCAGCCGCAGGGTGGCCTTATCACTCTGGGATCATCATTGAAAAAGGTCAGACTGCTCCCCTTGTGGAGTGACAGGGCCTGATGTCAAATCCTGGGTTGGCTACAAACTCACTAGGATCTTGAGCAAGCCACTGAATTTCTCTGAGCCTCAGTTTCCTCATTTGTCAAGTGGGGAGAGGGGGCTGGAATAGAAGACCTCTCAGACACCTTCTAGCTCTAAACCTAATGATCCAGGAGAGGTGTGACATGGGCTCATGTGCATGCGTATACACATCTGAGCTGTCTAAAGAAATGATCTTAGACAGGAAAGAGGTTAGTCCTCAGCTCACTGAATAAATATTGGTTAAGGGCATACTGTGTGCTAGGCACTGGGGGAACAAAGAATCTGTAAGACCAGGGTGTTTATTATCTCTAGGCGGGGCAGGAAGCCAGTAGCTGTAATTCGAGGCAGAATGCTCTAAGTGCAGAGGAGGCAGGCATCCAGAGAAGGTTTTATCTGAAGTTTTAGGAGGGAGATGATGCTTCTAGCTTAACATGGCGGGGGAGGGAGGAAAGTCAAGGAAAGCTTCCTGGAAGAACAGACACCTGAGCTGTAGCTCAAATTAAGGGGTTTTGGCAGGTAGAGATGGGCAGAAGGTGCCATGTAAACAGGCACAAATGGGGAAGAGGGTAAGATGAGAATGGGGTACAGGGTGCTGTTCATGTTGGGATACACCCTGGAGCCAGATTGCAGCTGAGGCATTTAGAAGCTGTTTGGCAGGCTCATGGTGCCAAAGGGAGACCTTATTGGACCATGGAACAAGGGTTATGATAATGGCAGTGGGTGAAGGATGTATTGGATGGGGAGAGGTTAGAGGCAGGAAGAACAATGAAGAGCTTATAAGAATAGCCCAGAAGCACAAGGCTCTGAACTCTGAGGGGTTGCAGTGGCAGTGAAAGGATGGGACCAATGAGACTCCCCAGCTAAGAAGATGTGGGGAGTGACAGAGTGCCTAGTGAAGGATGAGTGGGAGGTGATGGGGAGGGTGGTGTTCTTAGCAGCTCTAGAGACCTTGGAGTCATGAGAGGTTTGGGGCATGGGGAAGTTGGTTTGGGACACTCTTTGGCCTTGCTGAAGTGGAGGTGTCCCACTGGCAGTTATGGGAAGAGTGGGAACTGGAGCAGCAGACCTGAAAGACATCCCATTAGAAATGGCAAAAGCAGTCATGACAGTGAGGAAGAGAGTGTAGACAGAGAACAGGAGAACCAGGAACAGAGCCTGGGGATGGGCAGGAGAAGGAGAAGAGACCTGCAAATAAGAGAGAGACAGAGGAGGAGAATCAAGGGACAGAATGTCATGGGAGCCAAGGGAGAAGACAGTATCCAAAAGGAGAGGGGGCTCTGTTGGTATCAGATGCTTCAAAGAGGCTATGCCATTGGATGTGGTGATAAGGAGACCCTTAGTGATCTTGGAGAGAGAAGTTTTGAAGGGATTGGTGGGGTACATGGCAAGGGGTCAAGGAGTGAGCGTGTGCAGTCTCTTCTTACTGGAAATTAGTGAGGTGAGGAGCTAGAGAGAAGGCAGATGGGTTAGAGGGAAAGAGCTTTATTAGTGTGAGGACATGTGTGAGCTCATAGGCCAAGGGCAAGGAATCACTGGAGAGAGATCAAAGATGACTGAGAGCAAGGAGATGATGAACAGAGCAGGGTCAGTGAGAAGACAGAGGGGATGATATCAAGAGCATTCATGGAGGGATTAGTCTTGATTGGGAGGAGGGCCATCATGTAGTGAGGCAGGACAGGAGGGGAGAGGACAGAGAGCTTCAGAAGGCGTGGAGTAAGGGGAGCCCAATAAACATTCAGCAAATCTTTATAGAGTTTGTATTGAGGGCAAACGGCTGTAGGTACAAAGAGGGCTAATGCTCAGCCCACATCTCTGGGTGTAGTCTAATAGAAGATAAGGTAGAATGTGAAAATGCCATAGCAGAAGGATTGACAAGTGGATCGGTGAGGACAGAGAGAGGTTTAGAGAAGCAGAAGAGAGGGGTGGAGGTAATTCCTCTTAGCCTTATGTCCTGGAAAGACCCTCATAGAGGCAGGGTCATGTGATGGGGAAAGGGGAAGCAGAGATGGTTTAGAACAGCCACTGTAAAGAAGAGATGGGGAGTGAGTAAGAAATGAATAAGGATCTGAAGGCCACATTGAGACCTCAGCTGAGAGGAGGGAGCAAAAATCTGTGGCATTTGGGTCAGAAGAGTTTTACAATTTTTTCTAGATGTGTTTGGCTGTTCTGGAGTGGGAGAGGAGAAGGTAGATAGGAGAGTTGATAAGCTAAGCATGGCTAGGCCAGGTGGGTGGGGGTCAGGAAGGATGGCTTATTGTTGAGATGGCCAACTATTTGGTCAAGACTTGATAGAGAAGATGGAGGGGAGGCAGAGTGAGGGGGCAGGGGCGTGATGACAAAGAACAGAAAGGCTCTGATGGTCACACTGAAGGCCGAGGAGAGGAGTAAGAGAAGAGTAGGCCAGAGCAGTTGAGTGATTATGAAGTCTGAGGTGTGACCATCTTGGGCAGTAGCTGCCTAAAGAGGGGAGATGGTGGCCATAGTGCTTTGCACATGAGGGACACTTTATGTTTATCGACTTAAATTCAAAGAATTCTAAAGAATATCTGAAGGTCCGTCAGTAGTAGTCTTGAAGGAGTGACAGGGTAGATCAGCTCTGAGCCGAGCACAGAATAAGGTGAGGGAGAGAGGAGGAGGAGGGTGTCATCAGAGGCATGACCTGCCAAGGAGAGCCTGGGGAAGGAGGTAGCACAATTCTGGATGGGATGAGGGGCTGCAAGACCCTGCCTAGGAGCCTGTTGTATTTATGGGATTTATTTATGGGATATTCTTCTTAAGTTTGGCATTTATGTTCTTTAAGGTAGCCTGAATGATGTTTCCATGTAAACTTGCTGTTTTCCTTTTGTTTTTGAGAGAATGCCCAGGATGCTTCAGATGGCTCAGTCACTGCTGGCCTCAGTTGGACAAGCCAGAAAGACCAAGTCATCCCTTGTGATCCTAAGAGATGTCCAGCACTGGACAGTTCATGAGGTTCTTTAATTCATTTGTTCCTCATAACAGTCCAGTGGAGTAGGCACAGGTGTCATTATTCCCATCTGGTAGACCCATTCTGTAGGAATTTTACAGTGAATTGTTCAATTAGGATCATTGGGAACTTAGAAGTCACTTGAAACAGCCAGCAGCACCATGGACAGAGTACATGGCCTGGAGTCTGGAAGAGCTAAGTTTAAATTTGGTCTTGAACACTGGCTATCATTGTGACCCTGGGCAAGTCACTTAACCTCTTTTTCCCTGTTTCCTCATCTGTAAAATGGGGATAATGATAGCATTTCCCTCAAACAGGTAGTATTTGTAAAGTACTTAGTACAGTGTGGGGCATATAGTAGGTACTTAATAAATGCTGCTTCCCTCTGTCCAACTTCTTCCTGATACATACATTTCCTCTACAGTACTCCCAGCTGGTGATCATATTCCTTTATTTAAACATGTGCACAGGTGAATGTCATTAAAACTAATCCTCACTTTTGCTTCCGATCTGGGAGATAGAAATGCTTGTGACCTTGAGCAAGATACTTCACCCCGGTAAGCCCCAGTTTCCTCACCTGCAAAATGGGGGTAATAGTCCTTCCACTCTCTCCTGCGGAGGGTTTTGTGGCAACATGTTGGACAGAGCTTAAAGTGATTCTTATCATTAGGCAGAGCCTTCTTGGCAATCTGACTGCCAAACTCCCCAAATTGAATCAAAAGTCATTGGGAAACAGCACAGATAATGTTCTGGCTTTGTTCATTGTTTGACAGCACCGCCTGAGGTGATGGGCTTCATCCAGAAGGCACTGCCAGGCCCTCTTGTGCTGGGACAGGTGGGACAGCTTTCATTGTTAGGATGTTCTTCTGTCCAGCAAGAGTCTTGGCTCTGGTAGAGCTGGCCAGGGGTAGCCCAGTGCACAGAACCAAGTTCAGATCTTGCACTTGACTCCAAATCCCCTTGGGACCACAGGTAATTCATGAAGCCTTCCTGGGCCCCTTTTTCCCCACCTATAAAATGAGTATAGCCATTAGCCCTAGCTTTACAGCAAAGCAGGACGGCATCAGTGAGCCTTTGCAGGCTTCCAGATGCCATCTCAGCTTAGGCTGCTGCTGCTCTTCTGTTGATCTTCCCTCATCTGCTTTCCAGGCTAAATACTCCCCCTTCCTTCATCTTTCTTTGCAGGAGAGTTCATAAGTTGGCCCCCCATCCTTGGATCCCAAAATCATTTGAGTTAGAGCTGGAAGGAATTTGAGAAGGTCAAATAAGCCAGATGAGGAAACTGAGGTTAGACAACATAAAGAGCCAGGATTTGCACCGAGTTCTTCTGACTCCAGATCTAGCACTTTCTCCTTCATTTGTGTGTATATAAGAACCAAAGAAAAGGGGTGACAGGTATTACTACCCTTTTATTGGGTTGCTCTGGGAACTTTTCTTGGCATAAATTCCAATGCATTGTGGTTCCCAGGTACTCCAAATTTAGATTGAGAAGCTTGCCCCCTCCTTTGGTCTGCTTCCAGCGTAAGACTACATTAGGCTGACCTAGTGACTGACCCAGGAGAGGTCTTTAATGTCAGGCCTCTGGCTCCAAAGACAGAGGTCTTCCTACTGTCTCGTGTCACCCCTGTGCTGTCATGTTCCCCCCCCCTTCTGTCCTTGTGCAGCTGAATTTATGAACCCCCATTCTTGGAGGATTTGGAACTGGAAACACCTTTGGTCTTGCCCCTTTCTTTTACAGATGAGGGGAAGGGGATCATTCAGAATCATCCAGAGAGAGCAGAGCCTGGATTTCAGGCCAGGTTATCTCACTCCCAACTCAGTGCTCCTTCTGTTTCCCCTCAGTGTTTCTTTCAGATGGAACATGTGGTCAGTTTGGCAATTCTGATTCAGTCATGCAGTGTGTTAGTGTTTCTTGTTAGCATCTTGCTGCCTGAAGTGGAGAACAGAATATGGCCAAGGATAAAGCCTGGGGCACTCCAAGGCCACTTTGTCAGGGTCATTCATTCAACGAATATTTATTTAGGACCTGCTCTATGGAAGGGTCTTGGCTAAGCACTAAGAATGCAGAGAGAGATTTCACATGAGCCCTAGGCTAAAGAGGAAGGACAGATACACAGATAAATAGGGAAAATGGGATAGTAAGAGAAGTACAAAGGAGAGAGCCAGGCAAAGTGACAGGCAAATTGTAGCCTTGAGATAGTCTAGATCACAGAGAAGCATGTAGTGAGAGGCTCCCACCTTTAAGGGGATAAAGAGCCATCCAGAGTCAGAGCAGAAAGAGATCCAGGAGAGAGCAGCATCCAGAGAACTCGGGAGGAGAAGGAGGAAAGCACATCAGGAGTAAGGGAGGAGGCAGAGGACGAAGACAGAGAAAAGACCCTCATCTTTGTCCATAAAGAGGGTGTTAGTCATGGTGGAGAGCAGTAGCAGTGGGAAATAGAAATGGAAGCCAGACTGTCAGGGTTTATAGAGTGGGTGGGGAATGAGGACATTGAACATCATGAGTGTAGACTATTCTCTCTAGGAATTTAGTAGTGAAGGGGAGAAGAAATAGGAAGGCTGTGCAGTATGGTTGGGAGAAAGCTAGACGTTGAATCAGGGTTCAGATCCTAGCTCTACCACCCTGTGACCTTGGGCAAATCACTTACCAGTTTCCTCGTTTGTAAGCTTATCTCTAAGGTCTATTCATGCTGTAAGTCTATGATCTTTAGATTCTATTTGGAACAGTCAGCTGGTGTTTTAGGGAAGCGGAGATCTATCAAGTCATTTATTGTGTGTGCTCGGTGTCAGATTCTAGACATCCAGAGAGAAAGTGAGAATCGCTGCCCAAGGGGCTTATATTAAAAGGGAGCCATCAAGTACATGTATAAACAAGTGCAGACAAAATTAATATAAAGAGAATAGACACATAAATATATAGGAGTTGGGGGGAATGACAAGAAGCATCATGAAGAAAAGTCATTTTAAACCTTTTTTGCATCACAGACACCATCAGCAATTTGGTGAAGCCTGTGGAGGAGAGCTCCATGGCTCAGTGGATAGAGTGTCTGGCCTGGAGTCAGGAAGATTTATCTTCCTGAGTTTAAATCCAGCCTCAGACACTTAATGTGTGACCGTGGGCAAGTCACCTCACCCTGTTTGCCTCAGTTTCCTCCTCTGTGAAATGAGCTAGAGAAGCAAATGGCAAATCACTCCAGTATCTTTGCCAAGAAAATCCCAGATGGGGTCAAGAAGAGTCAGATATGACTGAAACAACTGAATAGCGAAGCCTAGGTGACCTCAGAATATGTTTTTAACTGCATAGGATTACCAGGGAAACCAATTATATTGCAATACTGTTATAAAAATATTTTAAAAGATTAGTTCATGTTATAGCAGCTCATTCTGTAGTGGCAAAGAATTGGAAACGAGGGTGAGGGAAATGGTAGTCATCAAATGTGGAATGGCTGAACAAGTTAGGATATCTGTATGTGGTAGAATACTATGATGTTGCAGTATGATAAAGGAGATGGTTTTGAGAAATATATGAAGATTTGTCTGAGCTAATGCAGAGTGGAGTGAACCGAACCAGGAGAACAATTTATACAAGAACAGCAATATGGTAGAGACAAACAACTTTGACACACTTAGGGACTTAACTCTGATCAACACAGTGACAGTTTTAAGGTGAAGCATGCTACCCCCTCTCCTGATAAACTCAGAGTACAGATAGGACTTTTTTTCTTTTTGCATTCCCAGATTGGGAATTTGTTTGCTGGATAATTCATTTTTGTAATAGAGGTTTCATTTTTCTTGCTTTCTTGATTGAGGGAGGCAGAATAGAGAATGTGATTTGAAAATAAAGTTTCATTAAAAACAAATCAACTAGGCCACAGACCCCCTTTTAAGAACTTTTGACGTAAAAGGTAATTGGGCAAGGGGAAAAGGACAACGTGGATGGAGAGGTTGGTGATGTGTGAGAGAAGGGATACAGGTCCTAGAGGAGATGAGATTGAAGTTACAGGTAGATCCTTTAGCTTTTCCTCCAAGACTGGAAGGAATGGAGGAGGGAGGATTACTGGTCAAGATGGCTAAGCCAGCGAATTCAGCTCCTCCTGAAACATCACTACAATCCGTCCTCTTGGGACAAGAACCTCCGAGACTACGTAGACTGCTGATGAGGACACGGAGACCCAGGAAGATGAAGTGATTTGTCCAGTATTAACCTAGATCAGAAGAAGGATTTGAACCCACAGCACTAAGCATAATGGGGCTTCCGAAGAAACAAGAAAAGAAACACCACCACTACCACTAGTCAGTGGAATCACCTGGAGACAGGAGCTTTGTGGTCTGGTAGCCCTGGAGTGTGAGAGCCAACTCTAACCAGAATTTGGTGTGTGGACCCCATCACTCGACCCTGGGCAAATCACTTAATCTCTATTTGCCTCAGTTCCTTATCAGACCCCTTTTGGGTCACACTGGAGAAGGAAATGGCAAACCATTCTAGTATCTTTGCCAGGTCTATGGGGTCATGAAGAGTTGGACCCAAGTAAATGATTGAGCAGTAACCCCTTCAGTACCCTACTCCATGCCTGACTGGGTTGCGGGGGATAGTGAGTTCAGGAGCCCTTTCCTAACCCTACCCAGCCACCCACTCCACCAGTCTAAGCTCATGAGATCTAGAGATATGACTTACCTAAAGACAGGCCCAGACAGTAAGGCCTGGGGAATCTGACTTCCTGACCCTTTCACAGAACCAAGTCCTGGGAACTGCTTCTTGCCCAAAGCCCAGGGAATTCCTGAACTGCCTTGCCCCACCTTATACAAGAGGGCTACTCGCCCTTCATCACCTTCCAGAATCATTCCACAGCCAGGGACTGTTCTCTCCAGTGATCAATTCCACACCCTTCAGCAGTAGGCAAAAAGTGAAGCTTAACAGCATCTGAGCCCTGCTGGGGTAGGTGGAGTGGGAGGCTTCATTGGCATTTGAGATTGAGACATTCCTCTCTTTGTTGGGAGCTCAGCCCAGTCCTTCCCCTGACCTGGGACATGTTCCTCTTTCTTTGCTGTTCCTAAAGCTGATAAGATTTCCTGTCTTCTCCATCCATTCTAACCAACCAGACCCCAAGGAGCACACAACCTTCCCATCCCAACCCAAGCCAAGCCAGACCAAAGCCTTCTACCTGATGGAACAAGTCCAGTTCACACCTAGGGTACTTCACTGCTATCCTGGAAGAGAAAAAGAAGTAAGAAATTTAAAATAAAAAAATTCAACAGGAACCCAGTAAGAAATGCATGGTACATTGTAGGAACTTAGTAAATGTCTGTTAACTGACATAATTAAGTTAAAATTAAGAGGATAAATTAAGATTTCTCATGTAGCTACAAATAAAAAAACCATCTATGATATCATTAATGGTATTTAATAAAGTAAAATTAAAATTACAAAAAAAATTGAAGGAGACAAGATGTTGCATAAAAGTGAATATATAGGTATGTATAGACATCCATGTGTGTATAAATACATGTGTGTGGCAGTTCTCAATTTGTATTTGCCAAGCAATTCAGCAGTTTAAAATATATTACCAGTGATATTGATGATGTAGAAGAGTGCTGGAGGTAGATGGAGCGAGCAGGATGGGTGTTAGGAGGTAAGGCCAGGGTGTGACCAACCAGAAGAGTGACCAAGGATGACAGTGACCTTCGCCGCTTTTCCACATAGACATCATCATCCCCCAGATGTCGGAGTCTCCCTCAGCTTTCTTGCTAAGAGGCCCATGATACATTTTCACGTAAAATAAACAGCTCCCATTGGCTAAAA
Organism: Notamacropus eugenii; assembly: GCF_028372415.1. NCBI lineage: Eukaryota > Metazoa > Chordata > Mammalia > Diprotodontia > Macropodidae > Notamacropus > Notamacropus eugenii. Next base: position 56,179,956 of record NC_092873.1, on the reverse strand, counting down.
GAGATCTACATGAATTCTTATATACCTGAACCACCTCTCCCTACTATAACCTCAACAATAGCAGAGGAAATAAGTCAAAACCCAATAGCAATAGGAGCCTCAGTACTCCATGAGAATGGGATAAATATAAGAAACACAGACTTGAGTGGCTCGTTTAATAAATGAGAATTAAGAGACATGAAGGGAACTACATGGGAAGAGCCGGAAATGCACATTCTTTTCAAGTTCCCATGGAACACTCACAGCGAGGCATGCACTTGGTCATAGAGAAGTTACTTATTGTAAAGTCATGGATTTTTAAAAGGTAGAAAGTATACATACAAACAAGAATGCAATCTAAATAAAATAACGATCAGAAATTATAAAATTATGTGAAAATTGAAAATAATGTATTAATGATTGGAACAGAAACAGCAGAATGTTTAAGAGACAGTATTAAGTAGCACATGTCAGACATGTCATATACAGCCAGAGCTGTTGCTAAGTGTTTATACATCCATGAGAAAGAAAACCAAAAAATACTTGTATCAAGCTTGGATTTAAAACCCCTTGGAAATGAACAAAGTCGTTTTCAAAGGGAGTTGATTGTATGGATAAGAGCAGGACTCCATAGAGAATGAAAGAACAATTGATAAATGAAAACCACGAGCTGTTTTTGTTTTGCAAAGAATTATAAGGGAGGGAACACTGGTTGGCAAAATTACACATAATAAAAGGAGAAATCCTGACACGAAAGAAGTAAAGAAAATTATTAGGAAATAGTCCACACAGCTAGATTCTAAGAAATTCAAGAGTGTAAAGGAAATAAGTGATTATCTGCAAAAATATAAATTGTCCATACTGACACGATAGAAATTTAATCATCTGATAGACCAATCTTGGAGGAAGAAATAAAACCAATCCTCACAGAATTATCGGAAAACCATCTGGTCCAGATGGATCCCTGGCAGAATTAGTTCAGACTTTTCAAGAATAAGTAATCCTTACTACATAGATTATTCACAAATATAATGACACTTACCTAGTAATATTATTTTAAAATTTATATTTAGTAAATTGAAGACCTTATTAGGGACAAGATAGATGTGCTTGACTAGATGAAAAAAAGTACAACAAAATAATATAAAAAGAAGTAACATTGTGGAAAATACAGCAAGTTAAAAAACCTTGATCTACAGAGAAGTCATCTTGTCCATTTTCCTCATTTTATAGATGAAGAACCAGGGCTGAATGAGGTTATGTGACTTCCCCATGGCCACACAAGGTCATACCTTTTGACCCACTAAATTCTCCTGAAATTGTTATAAAAACCAAAGAGCTATTGCTGTAATGCTTTGTTACTTGCAAAAACTGAAAATAACAGAAGTATCCAGCAGTAAGGGAAAAGATAAATTGTGGTACATTAACATGATGGAAAACCAATTAAGATGAACTAGTATGAATACAAAGAAATCTGGAAAGTCTTTTATGAGAGAGTGGAGAACATACCAACTACAACCATGTGAGAGGAAAAGTGAATTCGAATGGATGGATTAAGAATTTTAAGGAGGATTTGAGGGAGGAAGTGAAAATTGTTTTGATATTTTTGCATTGAAATTAGTTACTAAGCAAATAGTGGATTGTTTTGGTGTTCAGTGTTAACATTTTTAATAAAATATTTAATTTTTTTTAAAAAGAATAGGAATGAAAAGTTAGTTGAAGGGGGTAGAAGTGGAAGGATTCAAGATTGTAGTTAAGGAGGGTAATTTAACCTCTAATCTACTCTTTGGTCATGGGCCTTCAACCTGTGATGACTGCCTAACTGTACCATTTATCTAGCTAATAGTTTTCCACCTTGTCCACAAAAATATCATGAGAGTCTTTATCAGATGCTTTGCTGCAATCCAGTGATACTGTCTATGGCATCCTCTTCAGAATTTTCTAGTCTAATAAATATATAATATCTACATATTATATATAACATGTAATATAATAAAAATATCTGATAAATAAATCTAGTCTAATAAAAATATTGTCAGAAAATTGAAGTGAGGTTTGTCCAACATGGCTCTGTTCTCAGTGAATCTGCTCTGGCTCCTTGAGATCACCCCTTCTCTTTCTTCATGTTCGCAAACTACCCACGTGGGCACTTCCTCCACTGATGACATGGAGCATGATCTTAATTGGATTGTCTTCATGAGCTGGTGTAGCCAAAAGAATTCATTACCTCATTGCTGACCTTTTAATAAGAATCCACATACTGGAAGTTAGCTGATATTGAAAAGTTGACTGACTTCTCAAGAATTCAGTGTTTCTCTTTGAGCACGTTGGTACAAGGAGCCATGGTTTCTAGTATCCTGCTTGAGGGGTATTGAAACCAATGTTTTTTCCTTGGTGATGCTGTGCATTCCAGAAAAGAGGAAGAGTCTGGAGCAGGGGTCCTTAACCCGGGGTCTGTGAATGTGCATGTATTTTGATAACATAGCTTTGAGATGGCCTTAGGCTTCACTGGATTGCCTGCCCAAGGGGTCCAAAGCACTCCTGGTCTAGAGCTCGTTATTGTAGATCGTGTTTCCTCAGGCCTCATCAAGGTCTGAGGCATTCTACACACCATATGTTACTTCTATGGTGCAGCAATCCTTGTGGGCAGCTGGAATTTTGCTGCAATTCCTGAGCGCATCGGTGCCTTGGTCAGTGTCTGCAGTCCTTTCTGTATCTCCTCGTTGTTGTGGCACGCCCGAGGTCTGTCTGCCAAGGTGTTAGTAATAATGGCTCACCTGTATGTAGTGCTTACTCTGTGCCACTAAGTACTTATAATGATTATAGCAATTGTTTCGGAGGCAGTTATTTGTTATGTCATCTTCTTAAGATAGCTTTTTATTCTTGGATTTCTTTCCTTGGGTGATTGGAGAAAGAACTGTTTGATTAGGCTTCAATAACTAAGAAAATACCTGACATTTTGTTTTTAGAAAAATCTTACAAGGGTCTATTATATTGGGGAAAGCAGAGAAAGGTGACCACTGTAACATAGGTGTCATAAATGATTTGGAGAAGAATCTTTCAGTTTCTGAAAAAAAAAAAATGACCAACCCCCTCCCAAAAAAAGCCCAAACATCCTTGTCTCTAAAGTGATTAAATTTTTATTAAGATCTGTGTTTAAGATAACTCAGAGGTCGTTAGAGTATCTTTGAATTAATCCTATTCAAGTAGAAAGCTCCTTATACCCCTCGAAGGTGAGAGGATTAGTTAGGGATATGTCATCGAAGTGATCTTTGATACCATTAGGGGATCACAGATTTAGAGCTAAAAGGGACTTTCAACAGTCAGTAAACATTTGTTAAGCACCTACTTTGTGCCAGGCACTGGAGATACAAATGTGACATGGAGATGCAGAGCTCATGACTCCTCCAGCCATTGGGACTGAAGGTATTGATAAAGTGGAGTTCTGAGGCTGGTGGGATCTTACTAAGTCCAATACCCTCATTTTTTAGAAGAAGAAACAGACTCAGAGAAATCAGAGCAGGGCAGCGAGGTGGCAACTGTAGTGAGACCTGGAGTCAGGAGGACCTGAGTTCAAGTGTGGCCTCAGACACTTAACTACCTGTGTGACCCTGGGCAAGTCACTTAATCCAATTACCTCAAAAAAAAAAATCAAATTACTTCCCCAGGGACAATAAGTGGCTTCACCTCTACCATAAGTACTACGCCATCCTGCCTTTAGCTGTGGAGGATGTAGTCTGCTGCTCTCATAGCCATGGTGTCATTTAATGTGAAGGAACCATCACCAGACCTTCCTGAATTTGTTCAATGACACATTGAAGCCATTGGTAGACATGTATTATCAGTCATTGATGCTGTCTACATCAGCGATTATTGTGAACATGCAAACTACATGGAACCTTTGGGTCAGAGAGTTCAAGTACATTCTGGCCTGTCTCTTGTTCCGCTTGTAGCTGGATCCCAGGAACCCTGAGGAAACGTACTTGACTTCCCTTTTTATATGATCAGAGTAAAAGACATGTACTGGCTTGGACAAATCACTTAACTTTTGCCTTTCTCGGTTTTCTGTAAGATGGGGAGTAGCACCTACTTCTTAGGGTCATTGTAAAGGTCAAATAAGATAATATTTAAGAAGTGCTTTGACAACCTTCAAGCCCCATATTAATGTTGTTTGTTATCATGGCTAGAGAAAAGAAAAACAATGTATTTTTTAAACTTTCCCAAAGAACTCTGATAGCTGACATTTACATAGTAACGTAAGGTTTGCAAAGTGCTTTTAACACATTCTCATGTAACGCCCCCCCAGCTGCTGTCCCGGTTTTATGTCCATGTTACAGATAAGGAGACAGCCAAGAGAGGTTCAGGGACTCCCCTGTGGTCTCATCCGAGGTGTCAGAGCTGGGTTACAAACCCAGACATTCCAGACTCCAAGAGTTAGAACATCATGAACATCCATATATGAAGAAGGCCAGAAAATGGATTAGATGAGACTGTGAACATGTGACATGCAGCTTGTTTTAAAATAGATGTACACATGGCTATATATTGACAAGATGACCCACTCCAAGCACCCCCGATAAAAACGCCCTGGCCTTCAGTCAGTTGTCTCCACCGGTAGTACCCAGTTCTGCCAGCAGGTGTCACCAGGGTCACTCTTGTCATGGTTTCTCCTCGAGATCCCCACAGCTCCCTGCTCATGTCCACTCTGCATTGTCCTGGGCAGTGGCCTTTCCAGGGTTTCTCAGAGCAGTGGCCCAGTACCTGCTCTCCATCTTGGCTGTCCTGTTGTCTTTTGGTCACATATATTTCTGTGGAAATATTTACTGCCATATAAAGGAGGCCTTTAGGGTTTTCCCTGCCAGCATCAGTCCTCCCTCCAAGCATCACAGCTTAATAATGTGGTACCAGATCAGGGGCTTCCTCTCCTTGCCAAACACTGGCCTCCCAAGATCAGGCCCAGGGAGAAAGTTCTTATGTTTCTTCAACGTCAAGAAAATCCCTGCCACGAGCCCCAGGCTCACCAGTGATTACAAATGTGAATACCCTTCCTCATTCTAACTAGTGACCCCAAACTGTCAGCAATCCTGCCAATTATCAGCCTCACCCAAGTCAGAGAGCACAAGGGGCAGCCAGGTAAACCAAGGGTGGAGGTGAGGAGGCAGAGCATTCTAAGCATGAGGATATGTCATTAATACAAAGACATAGGCATGACCACAGGGTGTGGTGTGAGAGCACTGTGAATGAGCCCAGAGATCTGGATAGGGTATGGAGAAGAGATAGAAGTGTAGGAAGGGACTAGGTTATTTTGTTGTTCATTCAGTCTTGTCTTTGTGACCCCATTTGGGGTTTTCTTAGCAAAGATCCTAGAGTCATTTGCCATTTTCTTTTCCAGTTCATTTTACAGATTGAGGAAACTGAGGCAAATAAGGTTAAGTTGACTTGACCAGAGTGACATAGCTCATAAGTGTTTGAGGTGCTTTAAATGAGAAACAGAGAACTTTCATTTGGATTGAAGAGGTAGGTACTATTATCCCTATTACAGAGATGAGCAGGAGTCTGAGAGAGGTTAACAAAAGGTAACACAGCAAGTAAGTACCTGAGGTATAATTTTTTTATTTTACTTTTAGTGTTTTATTTTCTCCCAATTACATTTTAAAAAGTTTTTTCAATAATTGTTTTTAAAATTTTGAGTTCCAAATTCTCTCCATCCCTCTCATTGTGAAGGCAAGCAATTTGATATAGGTTATATGTATAGTCAAGCAAAACATTTTCATATTAGTCATGGTATAAAGAAAACATAGACCCCCCCCCCTCCAAAAAAACCAAGAAAAATAAAGTTAAAAAATTATGCTTTGCTCTGTATTCAGACTCCAGTTCTTTATGCTGAGAATAGTCAAGTGGTTCGCAGCTGGTCATGCGACAGTATTGCTGTTACTGTGTACAGTGTTCTGGTTCTGTTCAATTCACTTTGCATCAGTTCATGTAACCTTTCCAGGTTTTTCTGAGGGCATCCTGCTCAACATGTAGCACAGTAGTATTCCATCACAATTGTATACCCACAACTTGTTTAGCTATTCCCCAATTGATGGGCATCCCCTTAATTTCCCATTCTTTGCCACCTGAAAAGAGCTGCTATAAATATTTTTATATGTATAAGTACCTTTCCTTTTTTTTAAAATCTCTTTTAGAATACAGACCTAGTAGTGGTATTGCTAGGTCACTGAGGCATAATTTGAACTCATGTTTTCTTGGCTCCAAATCCAGCACTCAATTCACTCTGCCCCCAACCTACTAGAGTAGCCTTCCTCCTTGACAAGGATAATCTTCCACTTGATCTTGTCACCACCTTGTTTCATTGGTCATCCCCAGTCTGTGATGTATCTAAACCCTTTTTCTCTCTACTGGGTCATTCCCCCACCTGCAAACATTCTCTGGTCTTCCCCCCACCTTCCTCACAGGCTGTTGTGCAGACTCTCTCCTTACCTTTACAGCTAGACCTTTAGAAGATAGGGCTTTAGAAGAGAGGCTGCTGTCTGCACGTTCCTCAGTCCACTGCTTGATGCAGTCACTCAGCACTGTAACCAAGTCAAGGTCACCAGTGACACTTAACACCAAAGTCTTTTTTCAGGCCTTCTCCATTCTGATTGTTTCCACTGTGGACTCCCTCCTGCTTGATCATCTTTCCTCCCTTGGCTTCAAGGACATTGCATTCTCCTGGCACTTTGACCTCTCTCCTCATCTTTCATCTTAACCAGGTCCCGTCACTGATCTTTTTTTCTTTCTTGTCTACACTTTCTTTCTCGGTGATTTAATCATTTATTTTATTATATGTATTTTAAAAGATTCTGAGAAGGCCTCTGCAGTCTTCACCAAAGGACAAAGGGTCCATACGTGAAAATGATTCCACACTCTGGTTCTTCCCGTACAACCTTAACTACCCCTTAACACCAACTTTTATATTCCTCATTTTTCCTTCTCTGGGGGAAAGCTCTCAGTGACTACCTGTTGTCTAAACCAGGAGTGTCACACCTGTGCGCCCACCCCCACCCCCAAGCCTCCCCTCAAGCCCCAAATGGTGAATCAGATTAAAGTGTAATTAGGAAATATTGGACAAAAAATAAAAGCACAACACCACAGAGAAAGTTTAATTTGTGGTTTTTCTAAGTCAGTATGTGACCTGCAAGGATACTTTCTGTTTGGATTGATGCCTCTGGCCTAAAAAGTGACATTTTCAGTCCTTAGCCCCGAATTCAAGGCCTCCTCCACCCTGGCTCTAACATTTCTATATCCTAGCCTTGCTTCATCCTTCCACTTCTACCTCCAACATTTGATGATCCAATGAAATCTAAAAGATAAACTTGCATTTTAAATGAGGAAAAAGTGAGCGTAACTTTGCTAATGAAAGAAAGCAAAACAGTTTATAAAAATACGTTCACCAGTGGTATTGATTACCTTTATTTGATAGATACTAAAAAATTAATAACCTTATTTTGTGCTATAAATATAGTAGGACTAAAGCTGAGGAATAGAGAGATGGAAACCTAGAACTTTGTTCAGCTGTATAAAAGCCCTTAACTACCTGCTCTACATGAGTAACAGTCCCTGCCCTCAAGGGGCTTATATTCTTTTGGAGCATGGTATTGTCATTTCATCTACACAGATAAGTATAATACAAGGAAGTGGGTCATGAGAGTATAAATGGGAGATACCAGCAAAGAGCTCCAGGAAAATTTGAGGAGGCAAATCGAAAACCCATCAGCTCCAGAGACATGGAAGGCTTTATGGAAGCGATGATATCTAAGCCCAGGATTCTGAAAGGCAGAGAGGAGGAGGAGGGTGGGCATGTAGGCACAGAAGACTGGCAAAGATTGGCACGTCATATTTGGGCCTGTTGGACGAGAACTGGCCGAAAGGTAGGTCTTCTTAATTGGGGACAGTTCATATGTTCTGGAATAGAAGACAGACTTAAATCATGAAAATAACAAAAATCCATATCCCCTTTTTTCCCAAAGTGGCTCTTCTGAGAATAATACCTTCAGAAATGCAAGAAAGAAAACAAAAACGATTGTCATAAAGACGCCAGCGCCCTCCAAATGTATGATTGCAGCACACTGGAAGCAAGGGATAGTCAATGGTTTAACAAACCCGATTTTTAATCACCATGGAAGAGCACACAGCAAATTAGAAGTCATGAACAAATGTGAAAAATGTGTGGAACTGTGGAACCCTTATTATGACATAATGAAAAATGGAGGCTTCAGGAGATGGTATGAAAACAATTCAGCTGTTTAGCATTTAAACAATAATTGGTCTCTTTACACTTAAAAGTAGCTTTAGGAAAAGGGTGATTATTATCTTTTTTTTAAGGAAGGGGGAGGGAAAAGGAAAGAAAAATAAGGCTACACACACACAAAGAAAAGTATGAAAAAGATAGGGAGGAAGAAGAGTGTGAGAGATAATTTTATTATCTATATTTATACACAGGTACACAAAACATTTTGCATACATTATTTCATCCTTACAATAACCCCTGAGGAGTTGCTGGTGCGAACATAACATCTTGATACTACAGAGCAGGAAATTGAGGTTCCGAGAGATTCCTAGCACAGTAACACAACTAGTATGTGACAGACCGGAACTCAGAGTCCATGCTTTGTAGGTATTTCTCTAAAGAGCATGAAAACAGGCTTGTAGGGACCGAAAAAGAAACCAAAATGTGATTGGGGCATCCGTTGGGGACCTAGAGTCACAGGAATTTGAATAGACAGTGTTCAGAATTTGGAAGGAAATAAATAATACAGAGGAAAAACTTCCATCCCTGCTCTCTGGGCTGGCTAGTGAGGAACAAGCCCCTGACTTGCTATAATGCAGAGGAGAGCTACCCAACAAAGGCTAGCACGTCATTAAGAGCTGGGGGAACAGCTGGAGTGCTGTGGAAATTTGGGTTTAAAAACAAGGGGCAGCCTGACACAGGCTAAGAGATCTGGACTCAAAGTCAGGAAGATCTGGATTCAGGTCCCACTTTGTGTGATCTTAGGCTATTCCCTAACACTGTACGATGCAAATCAGGTGGTGCCTTGTGCTTTTGAAGGGAGATTCCTCACCTGGAAATGGGAGTAGAGAGAAAATGTGAGGGTATGAGATCTCCATCCATCCTTCAAAAGAAGTTTTTAATAGCTATTCCCCACCCAGGCCATGTGCTAGGTCCTGGGGGTACAAGTACAGAAAATGAAACAATCCCTGCTCATGAAAAGTTTGCAGTCGAATAGGACAGGGTGAGGAGATGAGAAATCCGTAGAAAATATGATGCATTGCAGAGATAGGCTCAATCAAACCTGATAATGGAGTAGGTGAGAAGTGAGGGAGGGGAGAGAATCAGGGTCTCATCTTGGGAGACCAGATGGAGTGGGGGGGAGGTGAGAATAGAAGGTGAACAGTGAGGCCTCAGTCACTGCCACCTCTGATGCTTCCTACCTACCTTTGTGACTTTGGACATGACCCCCTCCCAGGGCCACAGTTTCTTCTTCTGTAAAATGGAGAATTGGACCAGATGATGTCTTAGGTCCCTTGGAGCCCTTGACCTCTTATCCTCTGAAGGATGATCAAGTCATTTCTGGTTTGGATGTGCAGAGTTGGAGGTGCTGGTGGTCCCTCCAGACCACGTGGCCCCATATGCAGTTGAAGGTCTGGAGATAGGTTTGGGACCCATCTGTTCCCACAGCTACTGATCCCTTCTATCCCCCACTCTCTGATTTCTCTTTTGTATCTCCCTAGACGTCTCTGTGTGTGTCTGTGGTTTCCCTGAGCAAGACTGTAAGCTCCCAGAGAGCAGGACATATCTCACTCTGCCTTTGTAACCCCAGGGCTTGGTATACGGTAGGCACTTAGTAAATGCTTGTTGATTAATAAATCACCATTCAATTAAATTAAATTCCACAAACGTGAAGTGTCTACTGTGTGTAAGTTGAATTGTTGGGATTGACTGAGATGTCAAGGGAGAAAATGTAGAGAGAAAAGGACAAAGGGCAGCCCGAACTCGTTAGGGGAGCCCAATGCCCTTTGTCTTCCTTTCTCTAGGGATAGAAAAGTCAAAGCACATCATGGCATTGCCATGTGGCTGTGATCCCCACTGTCCTCCTGGCTTGTTCTCCAGTACCAGTGGGTGTGTATATGGACACTGGAGTAACATGGCCTGAGTCTGGTCTGACACGATCTAAGGTTAAACTTGGCCAGCACTGACAGGACCTCCCACTCTCTGCCCTGCATGTGGGTGCAGTGGCCAGAGTCAGGACAATCAAAGTTCAAATCCGGCCTTAGAGGCTGTGACCCTGGCCAAGTCATTTCGCATCTGTTTAAAATGGGGATAGGAAGAGCACCTACCTCCCAGAGCCATCCTGAGGATAAAAGGACACAAAACAGTCATGAAGCATTTACCATGCCCCAGAATGGCACACTATAAATGTTGGCTGTTATGTGATGTCATCAACACATGGTCCACCTCTCCCTCCTGAAGCATCCTTATTTTTGGAGATTAACAGATTTTTGGACTGAGCACCTGGCCCACGATGCCTTGCCCACAATAGATGCACAGTTCTTTTTTCCCCCCTGACGTCAGTCCTAAGGTTGTAGGCTTTAGGGCTGAAAGGGACCCTAGAGGCCATCTGGTCAGTGGGAGCTCCCTGTCACATCCTGTGACTCCAAAACCAGGCATTACTAATGAGGATGGGAGCACCCCTGGAGTGCAACATTACCCTACTTATGTTTTTTCCTCTTAGAAGATGACCAGCCATGCACTGAGTTTAATATAGATTTCTCTTTAATTATGTAATATTTTGCTAATACTTTATTTTGGTCTCTGGAATATTGTTCTCACTTTGTATCTTTTCCTCAAATTCTGTTAAATACATATTTTATTGAATAACAATTAAAAAATCAAAAGGAAAGGTCACCAGTAAATGAGGTCTGGAATCTTTCCTTCCTTCCTTCCCCTTGAGCAAAATGGAGGTTGCTCCTTGGGGTTTGCTTCCCCTCCCAGTGGAGAGCCTTCTGGTATAGCTTTCCCTCCTGTCCAGGAGTAATAATGATTTGGTCACCTTACATCAAAATTTCCCTGTTGTATAATGTTTAGAAATCCTTTTGGAAGGCTATATACATGGACATTTTATCATTAGCTTTTCAGTCAGCTTTATCAAAAAAATTGCCTAATACAGACCTTTTTAGATTTGGTTGGGAAAACTTTTTCTTTCTGATACCGCTTATTTTTTCCATCACCTCTGTGCTCTGATTTTTTTCCATCTTGAAGGACCAAGTAGGGGAAAGGGAGAGAAGCATGTAAGTAATTAATGTATGCGCTAATCACTGCCACTAAGGAGAAAATAGGGCAGGATGATAAGGATTATAGATTTCAATCTGGAATTTTCCATGTCAAGGCCAATCCTTTCATTTTACAGATGAGGAAACAGACGCAAAAAGTGATTTGCCCAGGAACACACAGCTAGTGAGGCAGGATTTGAACCCAGCTTTTTCTGACTCCCATTTAGGAAATGCCTTAGAAGAGAGAAGAAAGACATGGAGATTGTCTAGCCACTCTCTGGCCTTAGTTTCCTCTTACTGGATTGTATACCAACATGGTGCCATGATAATGAGTTGAAAAAAATAATCATAAATGTCCAAGCCCCTTTATAATAATAATAGTTTATGCTCTATAATATGCTTTGTAGTTTTCAAAGTCCTTTCACCACAATATGAGGTTAGTAATACTGTTATAGTAATTACTGTTATAATCCCTACTTTTCAAACAATGAACTGAGGCTCAGGGATGTGAACCCTTGCTTAATATCCTACCTACAATGGAATATCTGGGTCTTTGCCTTGGAATAACTGAGTCTTCTGGTTCCAAATCCCGGGCTCTTTCCAAAAGCCAGAACTCATACTGATTGACCCCGGCCTTTGGCTCAGGCTCTTACATTAGGAATGAGAGTTAGTCCTATCTAGTCAGCACTAGCCACCGGACTCACTTAGCCCTGTGACTATGGCCACACCCAGGTTTAGCAGGGTGGGAAGTGGAGTTCGAAATGAAGATCAGCCAGCGAAGGCCTATGCTGAGCACAACCCCTTGACTTCGAAACTGGCCTTCTCTCTCCCTAGGCCCGTGTATCCCAGCCTTCCCTTCCCACTGTGCTCTGTGAAACCCTCCTCCGTTGTAACACTCTTTACCTTAAATCCACTCTAACATTCCTTCCATCTTCTGGTGTGCACTGATAATGGACTGTCTTCTCAACACACCCCATCTCCTGGTATTCTCTTGGAGCAGGCTGCCTGTTCCTTCCCTTGCGCCCCCAAGACTACGGACAGGAGGAGCTGATGCCATTTTCAGAGTCTTCCTTCAGCCATCATCATTCAGCATCCAGGTGCGTCCCCCCCTTTGCAGTTCTCACCATCCTGCCATGATCTTTGTTGCTGTCCTCTGGGGAGCTTGAGGTCACTCCCCCTCCCTAAAGTTCATCAGCTGCTTGACCCTAAGCCCAGCTTTTTCTGCACCCTGGTCTCACAGTTACTCCTCTCTTAACTCCCATGACCTCTGTCTTACCTTGGCCACACCTGGGAGTGGTCCTCCTGTTCATAGTCATCTAGGAGAGGAGAGGTTCACCAGAGGAGTGGGATCCGGAGCCAGATCTCCAGAGAACTGGAGGAGATGGGGGGTGAGGAGGCAAGTAGGGCCCATTGTCTTGAAAGTGTTTGGTTTCTGAAGGGGGCGGGCAATGGGAGAGGATAGCTGGAGGGAATGGAAGGGTCTCAGTCTAGAAGTCCCTAAGGCTGCATTTATTCAGTGCTTACTACATTCTTAGCACCGAGCTAAGCCCCAGGGATATAAAGAAAAGTGACAATCCCTGCCCTCAGGAGCTTACATCCTAATGGAGGAGATGAGGTCCATAAACTGGTGCAGACTAGATACAGATAGTGTAGACCTAAGGAGACTAGCCTTGGAGTCCTGAGAAAGGCCTTCTGCCCACTGGCAGTGGAGCTGAGCCTGGAAGGGAACCCCCACCCCCCATTCTAAGAAGTGAAAGTAAAGAGGAAGAGCATTCCGGGCATAGGGGACAGTCTGGGCCCAGGTGCCATGAGGAGAGATGGAGCAGGGGGTACGAGCAGATCGATTATATTGGGTTCTAAAGCCATATCATAGGATTTGGAGCTGCGAGAGAACGCAGGGCACATGTCCTGTTTGAGAATAAAATGGTAGGCACTAAATGCTATTTGTTAAATGAATGAAAAGATGGAAGGGAGGGAGGAAGGAAGGAAGAAAGGAAGAAAGAAAGAAAGGAAGGAAGGAAGGTCTGAGCTGAGGTGCCAGCAACTTCAGAGGTCCACTCACATAACCCCTCCCTTCAGACACACACACACACACACACACACACACACACACACACACACACACACACACACACACACACACACACTGCACTTTGCATTCTGCCTTTCACTTTGTTATGGGTAGTTTCATAAGTGACCACACACTACAGAAAGGACAAATTATCTTTAAAGTTGGTTTGTTCTTTGTTTTTTTAAATGCCATAAAACAAATTACTTCCTGTCTGTGAAAATGTTGAGAAATCTTGAACAATTGTTTAGTATGACAGTTGTGAAACCAAAGACCAGACTTTCCCTTTGCACTTTTTTTTTTTTACAATCATTTAAAGGTTTTGGGGAAGGATGTTTTTGTCTCATAATTTTATGCAAGTTTCAGGAAAGATATAAAGTCTGTGTAACTGACCTTAGGTCAATATTGGCTGAAGGATTATTGGAACGTCCTTTTCTCCAACGACGTGGGGGTGCTGAGAAGAATTCCTGCTCAGTATAAAGTTTACTCTTTCCTCTGTGTCATAACCAAAGTTCAAGGTCCAGGTACATCACTAGACACCACCTGGCATACCATGGCCTTTTAACTGAAACTCCCAGATAGATACTGGGCACCTGATGGGGAATTCCAGCCAGGTCACTCCTTCAGCTTCTGTGAAAGGGGGAAAGAATGCCTGTGGGTAAACATTACCCCATTTTCTCCTAAGTAGATCCCAGATGAGGAGAGAAGGTTTCATTTCTTATTCAGATTGAGGATGAAAATGTCTTCCTTACAGAGACTGGTGGGTGCCAGGCTCTGGAGCCTTCAAACTGTCCAGAATGTGCCATCTGTAAGCATGGCTTCCCACCTCCTGGGCAGAATGCAGGCGAAACCTCACACACAGTACAGAGAGGAACTCTTAGCTCAAATTCACGATCAAAAAGTCTATTATGTGTTTCCTTAGCATTGTGTTGTTCTGAGTCTGCTTGGATCAGATTAAACCGACCAGGTCCCTTCTCTTTCAGAATTCGAAACTGCAAACAGTATAGGGCAGCTCCCTACATGCACAGAACAGACACATTGACTTTGAAAACATCGTTAAGCCTCAGGGTCAATCAGTAAACACTTATTAAGCGCCTACTCTGTAAGATAGATGAAAGCATTATGACACTGAGTAAACTTTGCTGCAAATGTTTTTTGTTTTGTTTTGCCTTTTTTGGGGGGAGGGGGGGGTGGAAAGCCCAGAATGAGTTTGGGGAGACAGAAGGAAGCCTTCCTGCAAGCTGGCAGGCAGCCCCCTGGGGCTGATTCTGTTCATCCAGCAATTTCCTGGTTTCATTCACTGATGAACATTTGTACGTGTGCCTTCAGAAATCATGTTTTATGAAGTTGAGCACTGATTTAAATTCCTATCCATCTGCCCTCCAAATCTCCTTTTCTGGTTGACTTTGTAAGACAGATGCAGTAGAAACCACATTCGGTACAATATATATCTGCCTGGCCTAGACATCTTGGGTCTCTCTCATACCTTTGAAAGACTCTTGCCCGCCCCGCCCCCTCCCATCCCATTCCCCCCAGGCATACGGCCCCAACCTTCCCCATCAGTGTGGAGTTCTTCCCCTAATACAAAGTCACTTGGTATTAATTTTTTTCCCTTTATGTCTTGGTCTCCATTGATGAAATTTAAACTTTGGTGGTGGAGGGGTGGAGGTCTTTTTACCCTCAGTGTCTTGGGCACATAGTAGGTGCTTAATGTTTGTTGATTGATTGTTATTTTGTAGATGTTCAGTAAATATTTGTTTAATGAGCAGGTCAGACCAAAGTAAGGAGCTTGAGGACTGGGGGGTTTTTTGTTTTTGTTTTTGTTTTCCTTTCTTTGTAACCTCAGCATTTAGCGTAGTGCCTGACAAATAGTAGTTGCTTAATAAATGCTTGTTCCTTTGACTTGTCATTCATATGCTATATCCTTTCTTGGTGGTTGTGGGAAGCCTTTCCTATAAACCCTTTTGTTGTCGATCTCAGTGGCCTTTGACTCTTGGTGACATACACCCTGTGGGATTTTCTTGGCAAAGATACTGGAGTGGTTTGCTATTTCCTTCCCCACTGTGAACTCTAAGGAGTAGTTGTTCCCCCTGGCTTTTAGTGAGTAACCCATCCCTCAGTCCACAAGCATTGGTTAAATACTTATTCTGTGCCATTTGTGGACCAGTAATGTCACAGAGTGATGTCTGATGTCTTGACTTGCAAAGTCATTATCATCTTCCAGTGTCATTGAAGTCTGATGGCAGGCCAAAAGTCAAGATGACTGGAGATGGTCCTGGAGGCAGTGTTTGCCCCTGGCATCTTCAAGGCCTCACCAAGGTCTAAGCGCTGCACAGCGCCTTCTTCAGCTGGCTTCATGGCCACTGGAACAAATTGTTCTCACCTGCCCTTTCTGCTAGGGAAGTCTTCACTTAGTTGGGGTAAATATCCCCTTAACTCGTGGACAGGTCTGAGGTCTGTCTTTTACCTCCGACCTGGTTTAGCCCATCTGCCCACATGGTTTACCAAGGTGTGACACATGTGGCACATGCTACACAGCCTCTTAAGCCACAGGTAATAGTGGGATGAAGGGGTGGACACCGGAGATATTGGTCCTCCCTGCACACCCCATGCACCCCTCTTCTGTGCTAGGCACTGTGTAAAGCCTTGGGGATACAAAGAAAAAGTGGAAACATGATCTTCTCTCAGAGGGCTTACATCCTAAGGGGGGAAGAGGGGAGACACATGCAGGCTTGTAGATATTCACAAAGTGGATAGAAGAGACCCAAGAAATATGAGGTGGGAGAGCCGGTGGGTGGAGCAGGAACAGGAAAGCACCCTCCTGCTTGAACTGAGTCTAGAAGGAAGCCAGGAATTCCACGAGGTCCAGTGAGGAGCACTGGGGGTGTCCAGCCTGGGGGACAGCCAGGCAGAGCTGGAGGTGGAGGGTGCTGGAGCGCTCAAAGGAAGCAACCAGAAGATGGACCCAGGGCCAGAATGGGAAGGGTACTCAGTGCCAAGCAGTGAGTGTCTCATTCTAAATGGAGTAGGGAGGCCCTTCTCTGGACCACTGTCCTCCCCCCAGAGGTTGGCACCAGATCAAGCTCCTTTCCCTTAACTTCATGGCCTTAGAGTTGGGAGGAGCCTCTGAAGTCACCTAGTCCAACTCCAGAATCCCCCTATCAGTCCAAAAACCTTCCAGAAGAGTAAGCTCCAACTCCTGAAGCCCACTGTTAGCACATCTTTTCTTATATCACTGTGAAATCTGCCTTCTAGTGATTTCCACCCACGGGTGCTAGTTCTGCCTTTTGGAACCAAGCAGAATGAGCCTTCCAATGTTTGAATGATCTTCCTGCCCTCCCCCCAAGTCTTCTCTAGACTCCTTCATTTCCTCCTCTTGTGATATACCTTGGAGTCCCCTCCCCCATTCACTCTGCCCTCCCTTGATCACAGACACTTGTGCTCTGAGGTGGTGGTGGTGGTGGTGGTGGTTGTCCTTAGTCTTCAAAGAGGACCAAAATGATATCACCATTGTCAAGTGAAATTTCAGTGTGTCCGACTGTGGCTGATCAGACTAATACGAGTTCTACCACAGGTTGGGCACAGATAGTCTGTGTGAATATTTGGGGTGGATATCTCAAATTTGTGCATCCTGCGTTTACTTTGTGCTGTCTCAATTCTGCTTTGCTCAAAAAGCACAGCACCTTTTCTTATGTGAGCACGCCATGCTGAGCAGTCCTGTGCCAGTGTCCCATGTTGCACAGTCAAATCCAAAGTTCTTGAGAGAGACTTTGAGAGTGTCCTTGTATGGTTTCTTCTGGCTACCAGTGATCGCCTGCCCCATGCAAGTTCTCCATAAAATAGTCTTTTTGGCAAGCGTACATTTTGCATTTGAACAACGCAGCCAGCCCATAGGAGTTGCACACCCTGAAGCCTAGTTGGAATAACTGCTCCGAGGTGGAGCCCAGAAGACAAATTTGTATGAGCAAAGCAGAGAGGAACAGGGTGCTTGCCTCTCATCTCCTGAACAGGCAGCCTAAGATTTCTTGGACTTCTGTGGTATTCAGTCTTGGTGATCTATTTAAACTCCTTTCCCCACTTACTAAAATAGAGATGTTCACTTGAGTGATGACAGATGTTTATTTTGCTGTTTCAATGAGAATTCAATGGAAACTCATCTGTAATGAATAAAACCTTTTTTAAAATCTCCCATACTCCTTAGCATAATAAGCATTTATGATCCCGTGAGATTTAATTTGAATTTCAATATTAGTAAATCAACTCATAGACTGAAGGAAGAAACCAAGTTTAAGCTTAAGGATTTCACTTTGGAGGAAACTGTTGTCAGGGCAGCCTCAGTTTGGGGCCCCTGTTCAGCTCTAGGGAGTTTCCTTTACAAACTTTTAATCAGTTTCCTAAACTGTATTTATCTGAGTACAGCCCTTCAATTCAAAGAAAATGACCAGTCTTCCTTTGGCATTGTGTAAACTGCATCTTAAAGACATACGTGTCAGCTGAGATATTCTGGCTCTCCAAATTCACTCATTTTAACAAACATTTATTAGGCACCTCTTGTGTGCTCCTTCTATGTATACCTTTTGAGTTGCTGGAGGCACAGATGGAAAGAAAAAAAGCAGCCTCATCCCTCAAGGTATTTATTTTGTAGGGGAAACAACAGCTAAGTCAAAAGATACTCAAATTAAACACAGTACTTTGGGGGGTGGGGAAGGAGTAGTTTGCAGCTTAGCTTCAGAGAGCTCAGGAGAGACCTCATGTAACATGGAGCCAAGACCTAAAGGAAGCTGGGCATTCTCTGTTCTCTTTCCAATGTTTTCTATGGAGATTGTATTAAGGAAAGTAGAAAGACTGAAGGGTGTGTGTGTGTGTGTGTGTGTGTGTGTGTGTGTGTGTGTGTGTGTGTGTGTGTGTGTGTGCGTGCACGCTGTATGTGTGTCACACAAATGTGCCAAGAACGGAAAAAGGCGAAGAAATGCTCTATCAGTCTGTGATAGCCCCAAAGAGTCAGTGCGGTACAATGAGAACAATGGGTTTGGAATCAGAGGTGTTGGATTCAAATCCTACCACTGACTACCCATGTGACCTTGGGAAAGTCTTCTCACTTAGCAAGTCTACTTCTCAGCTTCTCCATGTGTAAAAGGAGAGGGTTGGGTCAAATAGTTTCCAAGTCTATGATCCTGGCTTATTTCATACGTCCATTCCATTGCCCAGTATTGTTTGTGTGGCCACAGTGTCTCTCTCTCTCTCTCTCTCTCTCTCTCTCTCTCTCTCTACTATACTTCACTTCTCTTCCATGAAATAGCTCCCCTCCAGTCTGTCGTCCCTCTTAAGACTTTATTCTTCTCCATGCACTTACTCAGGTGCTCCTTAAACATAATGCAGCCTCTCCCATCTCTGTGTCTTAGCACTGGCTCCTCCCCGTGCCTGGAATGCTCTGATTCCTTGTTTCTACTTCTAGGATTCTTGGTTTCCTTTAAGACTCAGCTTCCAAGCTTCCAGTTCTCCCAGTTGCTACTGCCTTCCCTTCTAAGGTTGCCATCTATCTGCTCTCTATCCCATAGAATGTAAGCCCCCTTGAAGGCAGGCTTTGTTCTTTTTTTTTCTTAAGGGACTTGCCCAGGGTCATAATAGCTAGTAAGTGTCAAGTGTCAGAGGCCATGTTTGAATTCAGGTCCTCCTGACTCCAGGGCAGGTGCTCTATCCATTGCACCATCTAGCTGTCCCTAGACTCTTTTTCATTTGTTTTTATATCCCCAGTGCCTAGTACCCTTAGCCTAATACATAGGAAGTGCTTAATAAACACTTGTTAATTGGCTTTTTAACATGTAAAGTTAGATTAAAATGGAAATTAAAATGTTAAATTCCCAGCACAAACTTTGTAGGATATTGAAGCAGGAAGGAACTTTAGAAGAGCATCTGGTTAGAAGGTCACAGGGCTAGTTGTCCTGTCAGGCCCCTCATTTTGTTGGGGAGGAACTGAGACCCAGGAGAAAGAAACCTTTCCCAACCATGGCTTTATAGTGGCAGAGCCAGGACTAGCCTGATCCCAGCCCAGCTTCTTCCCATCTGCTATGTGGTCTTTCAATTAACAGGCTGTGAAGACCCTGTTAAGCTTAGCCTCTTGTTGGGCCACTTCCTCAGAACTGCTCCCCGTTCCTTGGCCCAGGCATGGGGGAACATTCATTAGCATTAGAATCAGGGGATCTTGACTTCCTACCAGCATGACCTTAAACAAATGACTTAACCTCTCTGTGTCTTGGGCAGTTTGAAAATGTAAAATCTTTGAGTCCGAGGAAGCCAGAGACAGAAGACAAAGAGCTAGCCTTGGAGTCAGGAAGCCCAGAGTGCAAATCCTGCCTCAAGGCTGTCATAGCTATGTGGCCTGTGTGGTTGTTGAACTTCTCCATGCCCCAGGTTCTCCCACACTGAAAGTGGCTGAGCAGGGGTTGATCTGTGGAGGTATAAAGAGTTTCCTCCTTCCCAGGTGTCAAATACTAAGGCCCGCCTGAGCCCAACCAGATTTAAAAGTAGCTGGGAAATAGTCAACAAAATAAGTAAAAATATAATAGAACATAGATAACACTAATGTGTGGTTTTCTTATGCTGCCTTTTTAGTGGTCCAATTTCTATTTGATTTTGAGACCTTTGCTGTAAGGCAGTGAAATCACAAGCGTGAATCAAAAGTAGCCCCCTTGAGGAGAGAGAGAGAGAGAGAGAGAGAGAGAGAGAGAGAGAGAGAGAGAGAGAGAGAGAGAGAGAAAGAGAGAGAGAGAAGCCCCATCCATAATTAACTTCCATTCCCCCTTTTCGTTGCCCTCCTACTCCACTTTACCGTGGCCATCCTACTTTTCCCAAGAATGGCACTTTTTATCCTCAGAAAATCCCCCAAGGAAGTTGGGATTTGTCCATTTGGGCCCCTGAAACTAAGAGCATTTTGCCCAGCCTCAGCCTCATTCTTAGCAAATCAAGAAGTAATTACTGGCAGATTTTTGTTCCATCCATGTCCTAAATCAATGAATGGCTGGGGAAGTCTTCCTTCTCTTGACCTATAGCAAGAGAGAGGGAAAAAAAGACTTTAGAAAGTGTTACAGTTCTGCCCCGTCACCCAAAAAAGGAAGTCATTGTCTCTGACACTTAGTTCACTCCAGCATCTATGAAAGGCGCTTCCTTTTTATTGGGGAAGCTGCTTCTGTGGTCCAGGGAAGAGGAGAGGAGGACCTGATGGTGGCTGTGGGAGGAGGAGGAAGGGAATCCAATGCAAGGGCAGATGCTCTAATAGAATGAATAGGACTCGGCGAGTGGTCAGACTTGGGGAGCAGGGGAGAGAGAGGTCAGAGGGGATGCTGAAATCGCACTATCAATGATATGGTTCTATTAACAGAAGGAGGGACGATGGGAGAGCAGCTGATCTGGGAGGAAAGACAGGAAGTCTGGTTTAGAGCACATCAAGATTGAATGTAAAAGGACCACTCCATGCCTGTGTGTCCAGTTCTGTACCTAGGATAACATGTCTTCTTTACAAATTTTAACTACAGGCAGTTCCTAACTCGTAGAGGTGTTGTGCACTTTATGAGGGGGGGAAAAGGCAGTCAAAGAATATACAGGATCACTGCTTAGGATAAAAGGAAGGAATGGATGGATGAAAGGAAAGCATTTACTTAGTATTGGCTCTGTTCTAAGCACCAGGAATGAAGATTTCAAAGTGGGATGGTCCCTGCCTCATGAAGTTTATAGCCTGATGGGGGCTTATCATCTGTAGGAGAGTGAGGAGGTAAAGGGAGATACAGGGCCACTTTTTTTCAGAAGCAGTATGAGTATTGATCTGATTACTGGCCAGAGCAAGAGGTGAAATGAGGGAATGGGGGAAAGGGTGGAGGGAAGGATTATACATGTAGCACTGAGGGTAATGGCTGGAGGGGATGGAAGCATGGCTTAGTCTGGAGCTGGCCATAATGAGCTATAATAATGCTAGCCAGCATTTCTGTAGTAATTTAATAATACTAGCTAGCATTTTTATGGTGCTTTATGGTTTGATTTACATTTTACCTCAGTTGTTCCTCACAACAACCCTGAAGTAGGTGTTATTACCCCATTTTGCAGACTATGAACCTGAGGCACAGAGAGGTTAAATATCTTGCCCAGAGATCCATAAATAATAAAGGTTGAGACAGGATTCAAATGCAAGTCTTCAGGAAACTAAGCTCAACACTCTTCATCCTAACAAACTGGTCAAGACAGCCCAGCCCCAGGCTGGGAGTTTTGAAGTTACCTACTCTATGGATCATAGACCTCTCTGGAGGTCTAACCAGGTCAGAGGGTATTGTTCTCTAAGCCGGCAGAAGCAAACATCAGCAGGGCAGATATCAGTATGGCCCAGAGGGCTCGTTAGATGGGATGTGGAGGGACCATGAGGAACAGTAACCAATGGAAGGTGATAGTGCCAGGCTCTGGTGAGGATTCTTTTCTCTGCCAAGGACAAGAATCTTTGGGCTAGAAAGAGACTAGAACCCACATGGCCCAAAGGGAGTTGGTCCCCAAGATAAAGAGGGAGATGGTAAGAAAGCATCTCTGTGCCCTGCTGAGTTCATGTCTTCAGGCCCAAGTGTCTCCATTCTCAGGTATCAAAAGAAGTGGTGGCTGTGGTTATTAAGACCCTGTCAGTGATCTCTGAAAGATGATGAAGAACGGGAGATGGGAAGTATGCAGAGTCCTAGCATGGAATATTAAAGAGAGGGTGAGCCACCTCTAGAAAAGGAGGAGGGGATCCCAAAGACCTGGATTGACTTCATCACAAACAGACTGTGACCAACCAACCCACAGAATTCCTAGACTGGGAGACAAAAGGAATACCATAGATAGAGTTTGCCTAGATTCTTAGCAAAATCCTTGACAAAACTCTTGCGGGAAAGCTGGAGAGAGATCTCCACTAGAGAATCATCCACTTAAGTGACTTAGTTACTAGTTGGGTGGTGATTCAAAAAAACCTTTTTGGCAGGAAAGAAGATCAGACTGAATTAAAGCCCAAAGATGATAATGTAGTAGTAATAGTAGTAGCTGGTTGTCTGGTTGGTTGGTTACCAGTAGAAGTAGGAGGAAGAAAAAGAATGGTGGTGGTGGGAGGAGGAGGAGGAGGAGTAATATAGCTAAGTCCTAATAATTACTCCTGGGAAATGCTTGTATTTCCCAGATTCTCACTGCATATTTCCAGTAGAATAAAATAATATTTTACATAATTATAAGTTCAAATAATGTGAACTTGAATATTTGCAATTATGTCAGAAGAAGGCAGGATCCGTTATTCTCACTAACCAGGACCTGGCTGTTATAGTTATCTATATTAATCTTTAAGGTTTTCAGAACACTTTATAAATATCTCATTTGATCCTCACAACAATTCTGAGAGGCAGGTGCTGTTATTATCTTCATTTTACAGATGAGGAAACTGAGGCAGATGGCAGTTAAGTGACTTGCTCAGAGTAATAAGTACCTGAAGCCCCTGAGTTTAAAAAAAATTAATTTTACAAGTATAAAATGGAGGCATGATTTTGTTTGAAATAATAATAGTAATTATCAAAATAATGTAGCTAGGTTTACAGCATTTTGTTTGAAAAGATCAGGGAAGCTTTGGTGTGCTGTGAGGGCACAAAAATAAAGTAATGGCTCCATTTAGACTCTGAACATCCATTTTCAAGGCTCAGTATCCACAAGGAAGAAGGTGGCACTGCCCTCTGCCCTCCTCAGAGCATATGTGGGGCTCTGGCTTCAGCTCCAGGAAAGATCCTGACAAATTGGCGAGCTTCTAACTCAAAGGTCCTTAACGTGGGGTCTGCAACCCTGAAGAGGGTCATGATTAGATCAGCCAAGTCATTCATTAGACATTTATTAAGCCCCTGCTGTGTGCCAGACACTATACTGAGGCTGGGGATACAGTAAGAGGTAAAATATCATCCCTGCCTTGTAGGAACTCACAATCTAATGGGGGAGGTCATGTGCCAAATAAACATATACCAAGCAAGAAATGATGACTAGAGGGAATGTGCTGGAATTAGGAGGGGTTGGAGAAGGCTTCCTGTAAGAGGGGAGATTTTTGTTGGGACCTAAAGGAAGCCAGGAAGGTCAGTAGTCCTAGTCCAATGGAGCAAGGAGAGCTCCCCAGGCATGGGATGCCCGGAGGTAAGAGATGCAGGGTCTGGTTGATGGAACAACCAGGAGGCCTCTGTTACTGGATCCAAGAGAACACCTTGGGAAGTGAGGTGTAAGAAGCCTGGGAAGTGGGAGGGATTCCAATCTGATTTTAGGGAGTCTGTGAACTTAGATGGGAAAAAAATTACACCTTTATTTTCTCTACCCTCCAAGTAAACTTTAGCCTTTCCTTCAGTTATGAATTTTAAACACAACAACATTATATAACATAAAGCAGCATCATCACAGTGGAAAGAGCACTGTGCCAGGAATCCTTGTCATCGGGTTTGCCACTTTGGGATCATGGAGAAATCATTCCTTCTCAGGATCTCCCTTTCTTTCTAAGATGAGAGGGTGACAGAAAATTGGTAATCATGATGCACTGAAGGGTCTGAGAGAAGACATTTGCTCTGTTAGCGGAGTTGTGAATTTTTCCAGTAATCCTGAGATCCCACTGCTGCTTGCATCCCCCAAGGAGGTCAGTGACAGAGAGTCTATCCACAGGATAAACAGCTCCAAACTGGGGTGAGACTTCTGGGACACCCTGTGTATGAAAACATTCAACACTGTACTTTTGTGGTTGATTGGGGAAATGGCTGAACAGGTGGTGGTGTAGAGTAGGATGTTGTTTTGTGGTAAGAAGGGATGACTATGAGGAATTCAGAGAAGGCTGGAAGCCTGTATGAGCTGATGCCGAAGGGAGGAAGTGAGCAGAACCCAATGAGAACAGTAATGCAAAGGAAGCAAAAGTGACCCCGGAGTAAGTGTTAAAGCCTAGAGAGGGGGAAGGAAAGAAGCATTCGGAGTGCTCCTGCTGTTTCCCAGGCTCTGCGGAGCAGCTCGTAATTATTCCATCTTTCCATCTTCAAATCAAAACAACCCTAGGAGGGAGGGACTGAGTGAAGTGGTGAAGTGATTCACCTAGGGCCACAGAGTTGGAGGGGTAAAGGTTGGATTTTATCTCTGGTCCTGTGTTCTAACCACTGCACAAATGCACTAGTGCCCCCATTGATTAAAAAAATAAAAACCCCACACCTTCCATCTCACCTCAAGGGACAAGCGGGACAGACTGTTCGGTTGTTTATAAGGAGGGATTGATTCTGTAGGTGCGGGATTAGGGGGAGTGAAACACACTCAGAAACAGCCAAGTGGAAAAACAACCTTTTTTTGAGACTGAGTGTGTAACCCAGGTGGTGGTCTAGTGAGAAGAGCTGATCAAACTCCTCCTTCCTTCCTCCCTCCCTCCCTCCTTTCCTTTCCTTTCCTTCCTTCCTTCCTTCCTTCCTTCCTTCCTTCCTTCCTTCCTTCCTTCCTTCCTTCCTTCCTTCCTTCCCTCCTTCTTTCCTTCCTCTCTCTTCTTCCTCCTCCTCCTCCTCTCCAACATGCTGTAGATAAGAATGAGAACAACCTTTTGCCTAGAAGAGGTAAATGGAATCACAACATTTATTCAAATTGGCTTAAACATAGCTGAAAGGACTTTGGCACTCCTTTGAAGACGTGTTCAGCCTCAGTCAGGCACTGTACGAAACACTTTTTATAAACATTATCTCATTTAATCCTTACAGCATCTCTGAGAGGGAGAAACTTATATCTTCCATTTTACAGATGAGAAGACTAAGGCTAAGAGACTTGCCTGGAGTCATGCAGCTAGTAAGAGAGGCTGAATTTGAATTCAGGTTCTCACGCGATCCACCATATCACCTAGCTGCAGGGCGCATAGTAGGTGCTTAATAAATATTTACTGATTGATCACCAGCCCACCCCCAACCTAACCCCATTTGTGTCCTCCCTCTCAAATTCAAATTTCATCTCTGGATCTCCAGTACTTAGCATTAATAAAAACTGGTTTAAAATGTGTTTGTAATTACTTTTCTGTATTTCCTGTATTATGTAGTTGAGTTCCCTCAGTACACTGTGTTCCTTGAGGGCAGCTCCTTCCTTCTAGGCTTCCTTCCTTCCTTCCTTCCAGAATGAAAAATGTGTCTTCTTGGGAAGAATGCATGAATGAATGGCAGAGGGCTCGGGATTCAAACACAAAAGCCAAGAGAATCATTCCCTGCCCTCAAACTGCTTATCTTCTAGGAAGCACGCCTGATGTGTGTGGGGAAAGTTCTTGGGATGGTCCCTTGAGCCTTTTCCTGAAGCCATGAAAGTATGGATTTGGCTGTGGTCCTAATACCCCAAAGGGAAGATCTGGGGAGCAGAGGGTACAGGCCCAATGTGGAAAGGCACCTGCTGAGAAGATGATTGGAGAGATGGGATAAAATAAATCATGGCTAGGACCCTGCCAGGTGAGGCCCTCGACAATCAACAGGACAGAGAGACTGTAACACCCAGACATATCTGCCCCTGACTCCCTCTCTCCTCCCCACTCCACGCAGCTGAAGGACGATGGGCAGTAGCTGTGACCACAGAAGGTGTGTGGTAGCAGAGATGTCTGAGCAGGAAGAATCAGATTCATTCAGCCAACATTAACTACCTGCTACGTACAAGGTGATGGAAATGTCTAACCCTTCCAGTGTCTTTGCCACGAAAACCCCAAATGGGTCACGGAGAGTCAGACCCGACTAATCCACTAAACACTAACATGGACAAGGTACCAGGTGAGAAGCCATCCAGTATTGTGAATAGAGTACCAGCCTGAGAGTCAGGAAGTGCTGGCTTCAGGTCCTGTCCCTAACACATACTGTCTGTGGACAAACCAGTCCATCCGCAAGCCATCATGGCAGCCTAGTGGAAATGGATGGAGAAGACCCTGATTTGAGTCCTTCTGGAGGCACATACCCAGTGGAACACTGAACAAGCCACTGACCCTCTCAGTGCTCCAGGCAGACTGTAAAGATGGGGCAGTGAGGTGGAACCATAGTGCACAGAACACCACCTGAAGGCAAGAGGACCTGAGTTCAAATCCAGCCTCAGACAACTTCTAGCTGTGTGACCCTGGGCAAATCATTTGACCCCATTACCACCAAAAAAGAAAAAAAAGATTATAGGGCAGTGTGAATCTATGTTGTTGGAGGGAGTTTCCTGCCTGGGAGTTCCCCATGCCAATGAAATCTTTCGTCCAGGAGGGAAAAAATGTGTCAGGAATTGTTTCTAAGCCTTAGAGATACATGTAGTGACTGCCTTCCTTTACTGTGCCTGGGAGGAGATTCTGAGAGGTGTTCGATTCTTTCTTTGTTTCTAACAAAATTATTTTAAAGTGTCTTTAAAGTTGGCTCATATATGTTAGTTAATGCCCAAATACTTAATTTTTTGCTATTATTTTAAATATTTCTCTTTTAGTCAATCAATCTTCATTTTCAGAGTTCCGATTATACAGCAGATTCTACTAGGGGATTGGAGTTTATTATACCCACCTGGGGAATACACATGTTCACAGATAAATAACTGAGGACAGATACAAAATAAGTAATCATTATTTTGGAACTAGAAGGTTAGAGGACACACTGATAACGGAGAGACTGAATAAAGATCTCTTGAAGGACATGGTACTTGAGCCGAACCTGGAAGGGGAGTTAGGGATTTTAAGTCACAGGATAGTATATAGGCATGAGGTACAGCTTGAGCAAAGACCTAGAGATGGGAGGTGGATTGTCATTTGTGAAGAACAACAGACCAGTTTGGTTGGAATGTATGGTATGTAAAAGGCAAGGTGTGTGTGTGTGTGTGTGTGTGTGTGTGTGTGTGTGTGTGTGTGTGTGTGTGTGTGTGTGTGTGTGTAGTGATTCTGTACAGACTCTGGAGTCAGATTAGAGCTTTAAACATCACAGCTCCTTCCTAAAGGGACCTGCAGAATCTTCAACCTCAGGGACAGCCTGGATAGCTGTATTCAGGGTGGCTTCTACTGGAGAAAGGCTGGAGATAAGGAAATGTTACACTGGTTTTGGTGAGAGATGAGGGACTGACCAGAGATGTTAAAAGAAGGGTCTGGATGTAAGAGACCTGAGGAGGTAGACTTGATCAAACTTGGTGGTTGGGGGGCAGAGACCCATGGGTTGGAGGTGGCACCAAGGTTGTGAACCTAGATGATTGGAGGGATGGGGATGATGGCTAGAAGCACCGTGGTGCTCTTAACAGAAGGAGGAGAGCTGGGAGGGTGGGGGCATGGGGGAGGGAATGAAGCCTCCTTCAGACCCGATGAGATCTCACAGGCAGTGAGAACCATCCCCCAGGCAGCTGGCAATTCCAGAGAGGCCTTTCACTTTTTCCTGATTTCCATCAGCACCCTATGAGAATGCAGGCAACTCCTGTGGTTTTATCTTACAGCTGGCTAGCCTGTAAAATGAATTTATTGCTTCAGTTTTTTTTGTTGTTGACTTTGTCCTCTGTCAGCAAAGCTGTCTGGTTCTCAGAATCCTCGGTTCTTACTCCTTTTTTGCACTTTCCTTTTCGGGCCTCCTTTCTGAATCCATCTAATAGAACTGGCCAAAGTGCTCAGCTGGGGAGTAGCCTCCCTTCCCCTTGTGACTGGGCCAATCCAAGGTGGTAGAAATGTCAGTATTTCTCACAGTGACTTATCTGATCCACCAAGCCACATCCCTGCTGCCAAAGCTCCATGGGCTGCCTCTAACCTCTAATATAGTCCATCATTCCTCCGCTTGGGCAGTCAGGCCCCCACCTCCCTTTCCAGGCTAATGCCTGACTCTCCCTTATTTACTTGCCTGTGGCCTCATCTATTAGACTGGAAGTTCCCTGAGGGCAGGGACTTTGTCTTTGTCTCCCTCCGCCTGACCCACAGTAAACACTAAGCTTGTTAACTGACCAAGCAACTGACTGACTTCTCCCACTCTGGCACCCAAACTGGCCAGCTCTCTGACCTTCATATAGACACACAATTGTGTTTTCCCCATCCAAGATCTTTCTTTGCCTGGGCCTCATGATTTGTCACCTGCATCTCAGAATCTGGAGCTCAGTTTTCTGACCACTTTGGCATCATCCTTATCAGCCAGTAAGCTTGTATGCCAGATGTTTGGTAAAGATGGGCAGCCTGGATCCAATCTTTCTCCCCTACCCTGGAAGCCTAAATTCTGTAGTGGCATAAGCTCACAGAGCTGAAAAAGGAAGCCCTCTCATTTATTCCTTGAATTAGAGATCTTGTCACTAGAATATGGGGTGTGGGGAGACCTACAACATTTTTCTGATCTTTTTCAGTTATGATTCACAAAATGGGGCTACCAAGGTGGAGGCATGAACATCATTCAGCTCGTCATCAGCAAGCATTTATTCAGCACTTGCTATGTGTTGGGCACAGACTCTGGATACAAAGAAAGGTTAAAAGGGGGTGGAGTGGAATGAGGTGGGGGAAGTGAGCTCCCTGGAGGTCTGGGGATCCCCCTTCTCTCTCCACCGTTTATTCCCAGGCTGCTCCTCCGAAACTCAAACCTGCTCCCAAGGATTATGCAATTTACAAGTTTCTCTAATATTCTCTTCCCATGTAAAGCTCTTTAAACACATGGAGCCTGACCTTTGAGAAGTCCCTGATAAGCCGATATCAGAGGAGTTAACTTGGACAAACCCGCCCCCGCCCACCTAGCTAAACTGGGGAGTAGTTCCCAAGGCCAGAGTCATTGTGTATCAGCAGGAACCCGATCCAGAAACTGCCGGGAAGGCACAAAGTTTAGTCTGTGAGGAAAGAGGCGTCTGTTGTTCTGTTGCGTTTGGGGCCGGTGGGCCAGACTCTGCCTTGCTGTGCAGTAAGTAGCCATTAAAATAATAGTTATAATAGCTTGAGGTTTTGCTCAGAAGTGAGTGGGGATGGCCCGGTTCGCCCCGGGGGAAGGGCCGTCAGCTGGTGAGATGCCGAAGAAAGTTCCAAACTGTCATGTGCGGAGGGAGGACAAAGGCAAGAGTGAATAGAATGGCAGTTTTCCAGTAAATGCTTCCCTCCTGAAACAGGTGGTGCTGTCATGAAATTCCTTGTCAGGATTTCACTTTCAGGGGAAGGCCAAGAAACAGACAGAAGTCGGGCGCCATCTGACTGATTGCTAGTGGCCAGGCGCTCGTCCTCCCTCATTGGGCTTTTCAACTGTTTCTGTTCACGTGGCAGATGTAGACAGTCTCCCATGGGGATTTCTCCTTTTCAAAAGGAGAAAACAAATGGAAAAAGGCAGGAGCAAGACCTCTAGGTGTTAGATCCGATTTTGTTTTAGTTTTAGCTTTTTAAATGACTGATTTAAAGGTCTTCACCTCATTAATGAGCACCAAACCCTAGTGGTTTTGCCTACTTCCCAAATTCTCCTTTCCGGCAGGTGCAGGTTTTGGAACCTGAGTATCACAGCTCTCGCTTCTGTTGTCCCTCCATATTATTTCATAAGCACTTTTCTGCGTGCTGATATGGTCTTTTGGCCTTTTTCACAGCCTCATCTTATTCCATGGGGTGATTATTATACACTGGCTGACTTTGCCACTCGCTCCGTTCCCTGGGGCAGCATTTGAAGTTTGTGTTTTGGTAGGCATCAACGAAAGGTGCTACTCTGTGGATCTTTGTGGAAATCCCTGGGGTGGTGGGTTTGGGTTTTTTTTTTGGGGGGGGGGGTAATTCTTGCAGTATATAAGGATGTGTGTGTATATATGTACATATGTATGTATATGTGTCTGTGTGTATGTATATAAGATAAATGGAATTACCAAGTCAAAGTGTATGCCTGCTGTTGGACCTTGGATGGCCAGATTTCTCTTTAAAAAGGGTTAGTTTTGCCCCAGGAGACAGGGTTTCCACACAGGGAACTTTTCCTTTCCTGAAAGCATAGGCACAGACTAAGAATACTTGATTACATCTCTCTCTTTTCTCTAGTGATCTCCCCTCTTTCCACAGTTGGGATACATAGATTTTTCTATTTTCCTCTAGTTCTTTTAAAAATAGATCCTTTTTCATATTTCTTTGCCACATTTGGAATTGGGTGCAGTTGCTTGGCTTGAAGCGTGGCCCAGATTCTCCTCCACATTGACCTCCATTTGTCCCACCAAAATCCGTTGAATTCTTTTCCCATTCGTTGGGACGGCTCAGCTCCATCTGTGAGTTGCTGAGCAGGTGCTGCCAATTGGTGCTGCTAGCAGGAGCTCTGGGCCTGAGGCGCTCCCTCCCAATGGGAAGGGAATCAAGGGTTAGGCAAAAAAGGAAATGATTGTATTACTTCTAATTTATAAGAGAAGAGGGAGCATGGTGCCATGGAGAAGAACTGAATATGCACTCAGCATGTCTGTAAACTGTGTTCAAATCCCAACCCAGCCCCTTAGCAGCCATAGGAGAATGGCCAATCACGTCATGCTCTGGTCTCCCTTGTTTTTATGGAATAACACAATTACATTTATGTGGTGCTTAATATGTGCCTCGTCTCATGCAAAGCATTTGACAATTATTATCTCACTTGATTTTCAAAACCACCCTGCAAAGTTGTTGCTATTATCCCCATTTTATAGAGGAGGATACTGAGGCAAAACAGAAGCTAAATGACTTGCCCACAGATCACACACCTAGGTTGTTTTTTAATTCAGATCTTCCTAATTGTAGGTCCAGGCCTCTCCCTGCTGTGTAAAATGAGGGAGCTTAATTAGATGAATTTTAAGACCCAGTCCTATTATAAATCTACAAACTTATATTCATTTCTCCAACAGACATACTCCTCCTTGGCCATTAGACCCTATTAGAACAGAGGCTCTTTGTGGGCAGGGACTATGGGTTTTTATCTCCAGCATTTGACACAGTGGAAGGGTACTCTTCATTGATTCATAAGTTATTATAATAGTTTGTACCCATTTCTGGAATGTCCTAGTTCAGTGATCCAAAAGTTTGTATACAGTACCATATAGTTTTGATAATTGCCACTTTTTAACAGATGTTTAAATCTTACACAGGAAATCCACCATCATTCCTTTCCTCAGAAAGGCAATACAAGATCTCATTGGCTGTTCTCACCTTCCGTCCTTCTTCCACATGTATTTCACTGTGCTGTCACTGAGTTTAAAAACAGCAGCAACAGCGTAGGCTTTGTGATAGCTACTGCCTTGCATTCATGTATTGATTCAGGGGGATAGCCAACTTTTTAAGATTCACTCTTTTTAGCCAAGAATAAAGTGTCTCCAGTTCTCGTGATTTCCTTTATTTTGCTGTTAAGGTTTTAATTTTTTCTCGGAAGAACTTACCTCCATCCTAAGTCTTCCTCTAAGGCACAAGGAGGCTATGAACTGAGATATGACTCTCCTACATCTCATCTGCCCTTGTAGGAACCTCCACATTCTCCCCTCTCCTCTTCTTCCAATCATTCACTTACCCATCCTCACTATCCAGCCCCTGATGTCATCATTCCACCCAAATTACCCTCCTCAAATTTACCAATCATCTCTTAATTACCAAACCCAATGGCGTTTTGCCAGTCCTCCACCCTTGACGCTCATTACCAGTTTGACTTCGGGATGAGAAATCATGTCTCAGAGACCATTTTACCAAAGGATTTGGGAGTCACGACCTGCATCAGAAAGAGGCATCATGGTTTAGTGGGAAGAGCTCTGAATTTAGAAAGTCAGAAGACCTGGGTTCGAATATTTACTCTGCCCCTCACTACTAACAAATGTATGGATCCTTGAAGTACTACAAGGAAAAGTAATAATCCAGCATTTAGCTATGCTCTGCCAAATGGTATTTTTCCCCTGATGTGTTTTCTGTCTCCAGTATATTTTTGTGGAAAGATACTGGAGTGGTTTGCCATTTTCTTCTCCAGCTCATTTTACAGGTGAGGAAACTGAGGCAAACAGGGTAAAGTGACTTGTCCAAGGTCTCACAGCTAGTAAGTGTCTGATGCCAGATTTAAACTCAGGAAGATGAGTCTTCCTGACTCCAAGCCCAGTGCTCTATCCACTGTGCCACCTTGTTGCCAATACCTATCACCTAAGAGACACTTAATATTTGTTGATTGATTAGTTAATTGATTCATTCCAGTTTAAAATTTGGGACATTTTCCTATCCCTTTCATCCTATCTCTATTTTTTTCCTTGTCTCCTTGGTGAGCCTTTGAGAAAGGACAGGGAGGGTTTTACAGATGATTCTCTAGCCTCAGTGGGTGAGAGGTGTACAGAACCCGAGCTTTTGCTTCATCTATTTTTTGTTGATTACAAAAGACTCAAAGCAGCAAACAGATAGGAAGGCAAGATCATACGAGAGATTCCTTAAGTCGGATGCTGCCACAGAGATAACTTTGTTCACTCACCCCTGATCATCCATTCACATCAAACCAAGCATGAACTCAGAGAGACTCTACATTTGCCAAAGGTCTTCATCGTTGTTTAGAATCAAAGCAACATTTGTCCCGAATGACAACTTGCTTAACCTTTCATCCTTTTCAGTATTTGGAAACAGTTCATATAAATACTAATTTTATACAGAAGCCTTGTCATGTGCTTCTGTACAAAGTGGCAAGCCACATTGCGTAGGAGAAAGAGTGTTGAACTCTGGGGTTCCAGCCCTGTCTTTGACACTGTTTGAGACTGATTCCCCTCCTTGTTGGTTCCCTGGTGTGACCTCTGAGGCCCCTGTGCCTGATACACCATCATCGACCCTCTGCTCAAAACCCTCCATGAAGAGAAAGGTGACTGTCCGATGTGGCTCCTTCTCCAGGAAGCCTTTCTTAGTTCCCCAGCCTCTCGCTGCTCGGGCCCTCCCTTCTCCTTTCACTTTGTAAATATTATGGATGTCTTTACGCTTATGTTTATCACCACCACTTCTCCCCACTCCCACCCCTCCTTACTAGGTAAGTTCTGTGAGGGCAGGGTCTGTTTGGACTTTGTCTTTATATCCCCATCACCTCGAACCCATGCTTCGAACCTAACAAGCCTTTCATAATTTAATAGACGAACGAATGGAAAAGTATCTGTTAATTAAACACTTATCAGGGCCAGGCCCTGTACTGATCTCTAGTTCCTAAGCCCAGTTCTTCCACACATGAGACAGACATGAAGATCCTACAAGTCTTGCTTTTGAATCTCACCCTTCTTTTTATAGGGGAGTTTAATCTCTTTTATAGTTCATGTTGCTCTGAATTATACTCTCTTTGATTGTTTTTATTGGGTTTTTTTTTTCTGCTTTTGTTTCATTTCTGGTTTCTCCTGTAGACTTTATTTCCTTCACACCAAATGGAAAACCTTATATGTACTACCAAGTTTTTCTTTAATTTTTTAAAAATAGGCATCCTTTGAGTGTTTTTTATTACATCATTGTGAGCTCTTCTTCCTGCCCCCTTAAAACTGTCCCTTTTTAACAAAGATACGGAGTTCAGCAAAACAGATCCATGCCGTGACTACATCCAGTGGTGTACTTATCATGTGGCACCTTTAGCCCTGGGCCTCTCTGATAGAAAGAGGCAGGTTCCATCTGCCTGGCAATTGGCATTCGCAGCAATTCGAGGTCCAAGCACTCCCTGCGGTCTTCCCTTTGACTTTGTTGTTTTACCGTTTAACCTCAAAGCATTTTAAAGCACAAGTGCTTTTCTGCCATGAGGAAGGGACAGTCATCAATGTGCGGAGCTCTCGATCAGGGTGAAGGAGCCACCCCCAGTGCAGATGGAAGTGGGGGCTTTGAGAGGTTCCCCTGGCCACCTCAGGCACGCAGCCTTAGGTGCTTGAACCCAGACCTTCTTAACTTCAAGGCCTGACCTCCACCCCCTGGGTCACATGGGATTGTTGTTCATTAACGAAAATAAACCTTGAACTACCTTCTCGGGGTCATGGGGAGTCCAGCTATGGCCTCAAGCTCCCTCCCCAAGGGCTTTTCCTGTTTCAGCAACCTGAAACCCCTGATGCAAGTCTGTGTCTTGCTGTTCTCCCAAGACTATCTCATTTACTTTGAGGTTTGATTTTTAACCGGACCCTGGTTAAATTGTTGCCTCTTTGATCGGCTCTTGGAGCTCCAACTGAGAGACTTTGTTGACACATAGTTTCAAGTCCTTTTTTTCCAGAGGTGGGAGGAGATAACGGACAGTGACTTCATCCATGTGGGGAGCCTGCATGTGAGAGAGATGAGCACCCCATCCACAGGTGGGGGAGCCTTTGCAGCCCCTAAGGGATACTTCCCTTTGAGATGCACAGCTCCTTGTGCTGATAGACACAGGGAATTTGGGATGATCCAGAGAGAAGGAGGGTAGATCAATTCTCATGGAGGCAAGGAGGGGGCCCTATCCGCTACACCCCTCCCCCCAGGTATCTAAAAGTGAGCTCTGCTGTTCTTGCCCTTGGACTTAGAGAAACTGGACCAGACCCTAACAGAGCAGTGCTGTCTGCTAAACAACTGGTGCTGGTCATGGAATAAAGCCAGGGGAAGCATAGGGAGAGAAAACTCTCTCCCCAACGTTGGCTCACTCACTCAACTAGGCTTTGGTGATAACTGCTAATTGCTGGGCTTGAGAGCTGCCATCTTCCTTAGCCCCAGAGTCTGGGGTTTACCCTGCAAAATACAGGTAAATTGGCCAGCGTCACACCGTCAGTGCATTTCAGAGACAGGGCTTGAACCCAGGACTTCCTGGTACATAGTCACAGTACTTGTTTCTGGGTTCCAAAGTGGGCCCTCTTCCAGAGCTGGACACTGATGGGCTCTGGTAATTCTTGCCCCTCACTTCAGGTCTTCAGAAGCACTCTCATTTCATCAACAAAATAGCCTGAGTCCCCACCTGGACTCCTTCAGCCACTCCTAAAGAGGACTGGAGGCGCATGGGCAGCCCATTTCAGAGGATACCCTAGACACCTCTCTCCCCAAATGTGAGGAGCAGAATCAGATTTTCCCTGGACCTTGTCCTGTTTGCCACTACTGCTAATGTAACGTAATGACCAAGTCCTTATTATTTATTAATGAGAGCTGTCCGCTGGCGTTGGAGTCTCAGCTTCTGTGAATACATTCTCCAATGGATTTGCTTGAATCCTTGGGGGCTACTATACTTGGTAACAGCCTAGCATTTGGGATGGATACTTGTGTGTTCTTTAAAGACGTTGCTTTTTAAATTTTTCTTCTTGGCCTGTGCTGTTGTTTCTGATTGCCAGTTGTCTGTTGCGCTTTTGGGAAGTGTTTCTAGATGGTGGATTATTCTGAGACCATTTCTCTTGGTCATATTCCTAGAAGATCAGTCTGAGACTTGGAATGAGAGGGCATTATTCCAGAGAGAAGGGACATTGCATAATTGCTGAAGTGGAAGAAATCTCTTTGGGTTTTGATGTTGGAACTTGAATGTGTCAAGGTTTCAGCATATTTGTAATCTCATCCATATGGATCACAAGGGCTGGTCCTTGGATAACAAATCCAGCCCATGGACTAAACCACTGGAGGGACTAAACCATAGGTGCATTAACCATCTTGTGTTTGCTCTCAGCTAACTTAGACTTCATGGTCTCATTCATGGTCACTTCCTCAGTGTGGTTTAAGTCTAAATCTAGGCTAATTTCCCAGGTCTCTGGACTATCACTTAAGTTTTAATAACATCTTTCTTGCAATTCCTTTGCTCAAGATGATCGTACAGTTGAATGCAGAACCGTGTGTATAGCTACTCAAAGAGTAGCCGTCAAATGGCTCCTTGTCATCTTGGAAGAAGGTCTCCAGTAGAGTGCAATAGGGATCTGTTTGAGGCTTTGTGCTGGTTAATGTTATTGGGGTGTTCTTTTTAATCAGTGGCTTAAATGTTTATCAAATGCCTAAGTGACACCAGGTTGGGAAAGATAGCAAACGTGGGATAGCAGAGTCAGGAATCTCCAAAATGATCTTGACAGGCTGGAACTTGGGGCTAAACCTAGGAAGATGAGTTGTAATAGGGATAATTGCAAAGTCATAGACTTGGGTTGAATAAAGTCAGTTTCATAAGAGCAAGATTGAGGAAATATATGGCTAGGGAGCATTTCATTTTTTAAAAAAGATCTTCAGCGAACTATGACCTGGCAGCCCCCCAAACCCCACTAAAGCAGTCAGATTCTATTGAGAGGGGCTGCATGCAGGTCCAGGGAAGCAGGAGTCCCTTTGTCTTCAGACTCCGAAGGTCATCAGTTTAGAATCTGAAGGGACCATAGTGATCGTGGAATACAATTTCTTCATTTTACAGGTGAAAAAAAATGAAGGCTCAGAAACTTGCCCAGGGTCACACAGTTAGCAAGTGTCTGAGGGAGGATTTGAATCCAGGTCTTCCTGAGTCCCAAATCTCATGCTGTCTTTACTTTGCTAGGCTACTCTTTAGTAGTTCATCGTAGTATTTCTAGAACTCATTAAGGTTTTTACAACACTTTACAAATATTATCTCATTTGATCCCTAACAATAGTCCTAAAAAAAAAACAACAAAAAAAAAACAATAGTCCTGTGAAGTGGGTGCTATTATACCATTCTACAGATGACAGAGGGAGGCAGACAGAGATGACATGACTTTGCTAGGATCATACAGCTGGTAAGGGTCTGTGGTTGGATTTGAACTCAGGGCTTTCTGATGAAAAGTTCAGGGCTCTTTCAGTGATACTGCCTAACTAGCACCCTGTGTTGGGTCCTGGGGGCCACATTTTGATAAGGGCATTCATTGATAAGCTGGAGGCAGCTAGGTGGTGCAGTGGATAGAGCACCAGTGCAGGAGTCAGGAGAACCTGAGTTCAAATCTCACCTCAGACGCTTGACACTCACTAGCTGTGTGACCTTGGGCAAGTCACTTAACCCCAATTGCCTCATCCTGGGTCATCTCCAGTCATCCTGATGAATCTCTGGTCACTGGATTCAGATGGCTCTGGAGGAGAAGTGAGGCTGGTGACCTGTACAGCCCTCCCTCACGCAAAACAAAGTCAAGGGCAAGTCATGTCATTATTTCTCTGATGGCATAGTCTTCTTCAGCAACGAAGGACAAACACACATTGATAAGCCAGAGAGTATACAGAGGAGGGTGACCAGAATGCTCATACCAGATGAGGATGGATTGAATGACTTGGGGCTGTTTAGAGATGACCAGACTCAGGGGGCACAGGATAGCTGTGCTCAGGTATTTCAAGAACTATTATCAGACTTGCTCTGCTGGCCCCAGGAGACAGAATCAGGAATAAAGAGGGGAAATAGCCAAGAGGCAAATTTAAGCTTGATCTAAGGAAAAACTTCCGGACAATTGGAGTTCTCTGGAAGGCCTTGGGACCCACCTTCAGAGAGGTCTTTGAGTGACTGACTGGCTTTGAAGACCCTTCGCTGCTGAGCTCCCAGTGCTCTTCTCAGTCTCCTCATACTTTCCCTATCCTCTGTGCTGCTCTCTATGCCATGTGGCCTTGTCCTTGGACTCCAGTGCATGGGCTTGTGCATGGTCCAGCACTGTGCCTGGGCTGCGTGCCTCCTCAAAGCCCCCAGCCCATCCCCCACCCCCCAACTTCTGGTGCTGCCCTCCCTTATTGAAGCACCATGTATCTATTTGGCATTTCTCCCATATGCATTTTGGGCATGTTGATGTATGTGCACGTTTGGGCTTATTTTTGTCTTTGCCTTTCTAGATCCTGGTGAGTCAGGGTAAGTCAGGTCATGTCAACAAGCACCTATTAGGTGCAGACACTGTGCACAGCCCTGGGGGTAGAAAAAGGCAAAAAGCAGACCCTGCTTGAGAAGCTCAGAGTCTAGTGACACACAGTGGGTGTGACTGAACGGTTGTAGAAGAGAGCTGGGTTTAGGTCTGACCTCGGCAGGGCTTGGGGCCTGAAACTACCGTACCTCAAGCCGCAAAGCTGAAGCCTGGCCCAAGTTTCTGCCCCGAAGATTTGACCCCCTGCCCAACCATTCTGCTTCTCAGAAGTTCAGGGGTTGACTGCAGCCAGCATCAATATGGCTACCCAGTGTGTGCTTAAGCACCTTTCCTGTACTTCCCCCTTCCCCAAGTAATCGCCCATCTCCAAGGGATTCCAGGCTTTCAAGGAGTGTCGCCCAGCCTCCATCCCTGCAGGAGGGGTGCAGTTCCCCTCTCTCCTGCGGGGGTTTCAAATCCACAAAGATTTATTTCCTGTCACTGAATTATTAGCAGAAAAGGACAGAGCTTCCTGGTCTTCAGCTGGAGTGCTAGCAGATGCCTTTGATTTGAGAATGAAAATCTGGTGCTTAGAAATGAGGTAGACAATGGCAGAATGGAATCCACTGGGAAGGGGAGGAAGAGAATGCTAGTAGCCC
Organism: Notamacropus eugenii; assembly: GCF_028372415.1. NCBI lineage: Eukaryota > Metazoa > Chordata > Mammalia > Diprotodontia > Macropodidae > Notamacropus > Notamacropus eugenii. Next base: position 56,141,277 of record NC_092873.1, on the reverse strand, counting down.
TTAGCTGTGGTGGTCACCTGAACCACAGAGGTTACTCAGTGTGGGATTGATCTCCCAAGAATTTACTGTGTTTAGGAAAGGAAAGAAGAAAATCCCCAGTGAAGTAGTACCCATGATGCCCACTGTGCCCATAGAGATTAATGCGTGTGTGTGGCTCCTGGGGTGCTTGTGGGAAAAGTCACAGGGGTTGGAATTCATGAAGGAATTCATTCAGGTATTGGGAGGGGAGGAAAAGAGCATGGGATAGACAATCAGAGGGCTTGGGTTCAGATACTGATCTTTGTGAAAAGGTCTCGGAGCACGAGGGGAATGATCCCCAAAGGTGAATCAGGGGTGCAGCCTGTGCTGACACCATGGCATAACCCGATCACCAGTCACATCCCAGTGGGCCTCCAGAAGCTTGGCAGCAGGACCAGGCAACCGGGAGCTGCCCTTGCCCTGTCTGCAGGGGACTGCGCACAGAAGGAGCCAGCCACACTTAGACACAAAGAGAAAGATACCCCCAAACAGTTACTATTTTGCTACAGTGAGATCCTCCTCCCCTTCCTCCCTGTGCTCCCTCTCCTCCTCCTTCCTGTCTTCCCTTCATGGTGTGGGCAGAAGGGAGGCCAGGACTGTGGCCCACAGATGCTTCCTTTCTGCCCTGTGACTCTCCAATGTGCTAATACTGTTACTCTACAGAATGCACACTAGGTATAGGATTGCAGATAACAATAGCTAATGTTGTTGTTCAGTCATGTCCGACTCTTCGTGACCCCATTTAGGATTTTCTTGACAAAGATACTGGAGTGGCTTGTTAATTTCTTCTCCAGCTCATTTGACAGGTGAGGAAACTGAGGCAAACGGGATTAAGTGGCTTATCCAGGTTCACCCAGCTAGGCCAGATTTGAACTCAGGGCTTCCAAACTCCAGGTCCCACACTTTATATACTGGTGCCTCGTTCTATTTTCTAGTTGTCATCTGCCCTCTCTCTTTTCTGAACCTGAGGCCCCAGAACCCCTTGCTTAGCCTTTGGGAGAAGGGAGAGTTTTCTCTTCCACCTTTCCTTATTCTCTGAAAAAAACTTCTCTTCGTTGTAACTGAAAAGCAGCCTGGTGTCAGACTCCAAGAGAACAGACTCTTCTTCTGGTATTTAGATTGGCTTAGAAAACCACAAATTAACATAATTTATGGGTGTATTTTTATTTTGTTAAACATTTTCCAACGACATTTTAATCTGGTTCAGATTCAAGCTCAGCTTCTGCCCCATCCTGTCTGTGTGACCCTGGGCAGGGCACCTCTCAATGGCCCAAGCAAAACCAGAAGTTTCCTATGGATTGTTGCTCTCTGTCATTAGAGGGAATTTTTATACCAGAAGTTCCTCCACTGATGAGATCACAAGTCTTCTGCCTGGTTTTCCCTTCCCCCTCAAGTTCTGTTACTAAGCACAACCAAGAGACCAACCATGTGAGTAAAAATGACTAACAAGCAAAGGATAGGGCTATTCCGAGGCATTTTACAGACAATTTCCTTCTCTTCCCAGCTTGGGGAGAAGGCCCTGCCCTGTTATCTCCTCCCTGTTATGTTGGGCTGACCTTTTCTGTACAGTGGTGCCCTTAAGGTCAGGCAGAGTGAACCTCCCTGTTAGATGAGTCATTCCAGGAGTTCTCAGTGCCCTGGCCGCTCTTGGGGGTTGTCTTCCTGCCTTGGAAGGTGAGCTCCTTGAGGACAGGGCATGCAGTTCTTTAATGCTTAGCACAGTGCATGCTGGCACATAATAGATGCTCAGTAAATGTGGATTGTCTGACTAACTAGTTGTGATGGTTCTGGCCCTGGTTGCTGGCTATTCCTTGCCCCCAATCCAGCCTCTGATTAGCCCCAAGCTAATTCACTGACACTGGCAGGGACTGGTGTGTGTCTCCCAGGGATGCAGTTAGCATTTTTCTGTTCATAGCTCTCTGAGCCCTCTTGTCTCTGCTTAGTTCCACCCCCTCATCAGCACCTTCCTGCCTGGGTGTACCTTCAGAATCTCAAACTTAACAGGCAAAATGGAATTCGTTATTCTCACAGAGGAAATGTGATGTCGTCATGAGAGAGGGCAAGCAATGGGTACATTGCCATGTGCCAGTTGTGAGGCTCCTGGAAAGTCCATTGGCCTCGCTTGACCTCACAATCAGTCAACCAATAAAGATTTTGGTAAGCCTGGAGTCAGGAAGACCCATCTTCCTGAGTTAAAATCTGGCCTTAGACACTTCCTAGCTGGGTGAACCTGGGTATGTTACTTCACCGTTTGCCTCAGTTTCCTCATCTGTAAAATGAGCTGGAGAAGGAAATGGCAAACCACTCCAGTGTCTCTGCCAAGAAAACCCCAAATGGAGTCACTAAGAGTCAGACAAGACTGGAAAACAACTGATCAACAACATGTGCCAAACATTGCTGAGTGCTTAGAATACAAAAAAGAGGCCAAAGGCTCTGCCTTCAAGAAGCTTCCAATGTAATAGGGGAGACACCATGCAAACAGATATGTACCAACAAGCTGTCACTGGATAAACATGAAGTAATTAATGAAGGAAGGGCCCTAGAACTAAGAGAGGTTGGGGAAGGCTTCCCATAGAAGGTGGGGTTTTAGTTAAAGGAAGCCAGGAAGGTCAGTTGTTAGAGTAGAGAAGGGAGAGCATTCCAGGCTTGGGGGATGGACAGAGAGAATGCCTGCAGTCCAGAGATGGAGGGTCATGTTGGTTGAACAGCCATGAGGCCAGTGTCACTAGATCAGAGAGCATGTGGTAAGGAGTAAGGTGTAAGAAGACTGGAAATGTAGAAGGAAGCTAAGGTTATGAAGGGCTTTGAATGCTAAACAGAGCATTTTGTATTTGATCCTGGTGGCAATTGGGAGCCACTATTTTATTGAGTATGGAGGGTGAGTAATATGATAGAACTTTCACTTTCGGAAAATCTCTTTAGTGGCTGAATGGAGGAAAGATTGTAATGGAAAGGGACTTGAGGCTGGCAACTCCAAGGGGGAGGGGGCAGGAGCTATTGCAGTAGTCCAGAAATGAGGTGATGAGAGACTGTACCAGGGGGTCAGAGAAGAGAAAGGGATGTATTTGAGAGTTGATGCAAAGGGGAGATCAACAGGCCTTGGCATCATATTGGATATGAGAAGTGAGAAAGAGGAATCCTGGATGACTCCTAGGTTGAGAACCTTAGGGATCAGGAAGATAGATGGTGTTGCCTTCTACTGTAATAGGGAAGATAGGATGTGAGGGGAGGGTTTAAGGGGAAAAATTATGAGTTCTCTTTTGGACATAGTGAGTTTAAGATGTCTACTAGTTATTCACTTTGAGATGTCTGAAAGGCAGTTGGAGATGCTTAGACTGGGGGTCAAGGGAGAGATTAGGGCTGGATAAATAGATCTGAGAGTTTTTTTGTATAGAGATGATCATTGGAACCATGGGATATGATGGGATCACCAAGTGAAGTAGTGGCCCTGGGAAACCTATGACTGGAGGGAGTGATCTAGAAGAGAATTCAGCAAAGAAGACAGAGAAAGGAAGGGTCAGAGAGGGAGGAAGAGACCTAGAAGAAAGGCTGTCCAGAAAACAATATCAAGGAGGAGAGAGTGATCCACAGTGTCAGAGGCTGCAGAAAGGTCAAGAAGAATGAGGGTTGAGAGAAGCCATTGGATTTGGCCTCTAAGAGATCATAATTTACTTTGGAGACAACGTTTTTTGGTGGAATGATGAGTTAGGAAGCCAGATTGTAAAGGGTTAAGAAGAGGGAGGAGAGAAAGTAGAGGCTCCAATTGTACACTGCCATTTGTAGGGCAGAAGAGATATAGGATGGATAGAAGAATCAAGTGAGGGTTTTTTCAGGATGAGGGAGACATGGGCATGTTTATAGGCAGGAGGGAAGGAGCCAGTACACAGGGAGAGATGGAAGCTAAGTGAGAAAGGAGGGATGATGGAGGGGGCAATATGTGGGAGGAGACAGGACTATTTGAGCAGTAGAAGAGTTGGCTTTGGTCTGCAGTAAAGCCACTTCAGGTGAAACTGGGGTGAAGGAGGAGAGAGCACCAAAGGCATCTGAGGAAGAGGGAACAAGGAGGAGTTCATGGCTAACAGCCTCAATTTTGTCTGTAAAATACAAGGCAAGGTTCACTATAGCACCTATGTACCCTGTTAATTCTCAGCATAATCCTGTTAATTTGATCCCTCCCCAATTTCTGCTAATAATATTGCCCCATTGTGTAATTTTATTAAGAAACTTCTTTCTTTCTCTTTCTCTTCTTTTTGTCTTTCTGTTCCTAGTATCTAGCAGTGTCTTACACAAATTTTTTATATAAATGTTTGCTGAGTTGTTGAATATCGCTTTGGGTTGGTTTAATTTGTATTTCTCTGGTTGTTAGGGAGTTGGAGTAGTTTCCAATCATACTGATGATTTGTATTCTTTGGAGAACTCCCTGTTCTTTGACCTGAGTTTCCATTGGGAAATAGGTATTATTACCCTTATTAATTTGTCAGTTCGATAGAAAATTTGGGTGTCAGTTTTATTAAAAATATTTCTGGCAAAAATTTTCCCCAACTTGTTATTGGCCATAGAAACATTCTTTATTTTTGTATACTTACATCCATCTGTTTTGTTTCTTATCATTTCTTTTATTTGTTGAATTTAGATAAGAATTCTTCTCCAGACTTGTGATGATATATTATTCTATTTTCTTCCCATCTTGAAAATACAATCTCCTTGGAATTGATCGAAGTAGCTATTGTGAAATGTGAATCAAATACTATTTTCCTCCATACTGCTATCCAGTTTTCTCAACAATTTTTGCAGAATGAGGATTTCATTCCTCTATTTTTTGGTGATGTTGGATTAACCAAATAGTAATTTTTTTATATGCCTTTGGCTCTTAGTCTGGATTATCTATTCCATTCATCTATTTCCCTATTTGTTTGATGGAATATTAGATCACTTGGATAATTAAAGAAGTTCAAGTTGGTAGCAAAACCCTCCTTCATATTCTCCATTTTTTCTTAAATAAAGTGTGTCACCCCCTTTACCAAATTATGAAGTAGCCCATTGGCATTTTAATAAGTATGGAGTTAAATCTATGTATTTGGGTACTTTTACCATCTTTATTATTTTACCTCAACATAGCCATATCCATTGGCTATCATTCCAATGTATTTTTCCCTTAAATCTTCGTTAGAAGTATTTTATCATTGACTTTACACAAGCCTGTGTATATCTTTATAGATTGTATTACAAGTATTTCCTAATCCTGTCCTTATTCTCATTTTTATTTCTCTTGCTACTGATGTCTCTTTTTTCTTTTTGAATTTTAGTGAGATGCAGAAGCGATGATGTCTTTGTGGGTTTATATTGTATCCTGCTTAGACCATTTCTTACCTTGAAGTTTGTGGTTGTCTTTTGGGTTTTCTAAGTATACCTTAATATCATCTGTTAATAGGAATATTTTTACCATTTTATACCTATTATTCATCACTTATAAAGCTACCTCTTTATTTTGAATACTCTTCATAATGTTAAGGAAAAATTATTTCATTCCTATGATTTTTATTATAGGAATTAAAATTTCTATGATTATATTTAACTATAATTACAATTCCTATTAAAAACATAAATGGATATTGTGCTTTACCAAAACCTTTCACTTGAATATGAATTACACATGTATGTGGATGAACCCAGACTTTGATCAATTATTTGATAACATTTGCCCTGAAAGGGGTAAGTGGTTCCATTTGTGTCCCTTTCAGATTTTGAACAGATAATTTGTGAAGGATGTGAAATTTTGAGGGGCTCGTATTTTGAAAGATCTAGTCATAGATTCCAAAGGTAGGAAAATGGGAGAAGTCCATTCACATTGTATGAAGAAAGTATAAGGAAGGAAGTATTGGATCTTTAGGAAATATAAAATTCCACCATCAAATTAATGGAATAATAGGGTAGCTAGCCATTGGCTGGATGAAACATTAGCCATACCGTGAAGGTGTTGGGTTTGTTTTGGGGTTTTTTTTTTAGGCAATAGGGGTTAAGTGACTTCCCCAAGGTCATACAGATAGTAAGTATCTGAGGTAGGATTTGAACTCAAGTGCTTCTGACTCCTGGGCCAGGGTTCTATCCACTGCAGCACCACCTCACTGCCCCTCATGAAGGTCTTTTTAAAAAGTGACAAGAATTGAGCCCTGCTCTGCCCTGCTAGAGAGGTAAGGAGCAGTGTAATCTGAACTTCAAGACCATGTCAACCCACCAGATGGGGCAAGGAAAATGGGAAGTTGGATCGGCTTCCCTGCCAGGGTCCAAAGAAGAGGCTAAGAACTTGGCTTATCCCACAAAGTGAGAGGATGCAGGAAATCTTATCAGGGTTGTTTGGGGGCCCATATTCTTCAGCTATGAAAAGCAAGCCACCTGAACCACAGAATATAGACTAACCCATGTCACATGCACCAGGCAAAATATTTCTGCAAACTTTCAACAGTTATTTAGATATTTTGTTTTGGACATTGCAAATAATCCAATTGAAAATATAATTCATTCCCCACCCCCATAACTTAAGAAATTATTGATGGGAGTTTCCAAACTGGAGGAAAAGCTCTTGTCCATGGAAATAGAGGAATTCCTGGAATTGCTGCCTTGATGATCACTCCCGTTATGGCAATATGTGGAGTAAATCTAAAGGAGGCCTTTCCATAGTTTGAAGAAAGAAGATGGTTTATCCTAATGCTGGGTGTGTCCCCAGCTTCATTCATCTAGAAAGATTAACAATGCAGATGCTGTGCCTGTTGCACCTGGGAAGATCATTATCCACCCAGTCTGTTACAGCAGGAATAAACCCATGAAGAGGAAGAGGAATTGGAATTTAGAAATATAAATGTGCAAGTGGCCACTGTCCAGAATGCATGGTGATTCCGCAGCCCAGTAGTCCAGGCTTGGATTCCTGGATGGGAAGGGCAAAAATTAGAAAAAACACAAGTAGCTTTTTTTCAGTTATGTATTGCTTCCAAATGACTTCTTCTCTGTAACTTGTTAAACAACATTGTAAGAAGATGATCGATTTCTTGAATAGCTGGTATTGATTGTTGTATTTTCTCCATCCCACTTTCTTTCTGTCTCCCTTCCCCCCATCTTTCTCTCACACTCTGTCCTTTCTCTCTTTTCTCTCCCTCTTTCACACTTTAATTTTCGTATAAAACAAAGTTTTGGGCTTGCAAAATATTGCAATAAAATACTTTTTATACTTGAAATATGTATTATTTGTATAATTTATAACAATTTATTAGTGAAAAGTTTGTTAACATTCTCCAAGGAGTTCTAGTTAGTCCAGTTAACAAGCATTTAGCAAACCCTTACTAGGGGATAAATATTGTGCTAAGTACTTTGGACATGTTAAGTTAAAGATACCTATAGAATATTCAATTGGAGATGTCCGAAGGGTGGGGAAATTTGGGCTGTGTGTCTAGATGTGAGAATCATCTTCCTATAAGTGACAGTTGGATTCACTGAATCAATGAAATAACCATGCAAAGTAATATTCAGGGGCTATTAACTTTGAGGGACTTTGAACTTAAAAAAATACTTTGACAACTGCATTTCACTATATTTTGTGGGGAAATAACTACATGTCATCATTTCCAGTAGTTTTTCTTTTACATTCATCATGAGTCTTCTATCACTTGCAATTTTTAAATTTGATTTTCCTCACTTCCATTTTTTAAAATTAAGTTTAGTTCATTATCAAAAAAGAAAAGTTGTTATATTGGATAAATAAATCTCATATCTAAATTTTACTTCTGCCACTTACTAACTGTGTGATTATGGACAAGAAGTTCACTTCTCTCAGCCTCAGTTTCCTCATTTGTACTATGAAGATGCTAATTCCCTGAAGTATCAAACTTCAGGGCTGCCTGGAGGATCAAAGAAAGTGATGTATGTAAAGTATTTGGCAACTCTTAACAAGCCGTACAAATAGCTGTTCTTACCACTTCTTGTTTACTGTTTTATCCTTTTATTTTCATAATTCCCGTTATACTTGTTGTTGTTTTATTAGCTTCATTTTCTAATTTTTAGTTGCAAACTTATCAATTTCTTCTTTTTGTTGCTTGTTAATAAAAGCACTCAGGGATAGTTGTCTCTGAGTACTGCTGCCTGCATCTCATACATTTTAATGTGTTGTATTTTTATTGCTGCTTTATTCATTACAATCTGTTACTGTTTTTACAATTTATTCTTTTACCTTAGCAACAAGTTATTTGTGGTTTCTGTACAGCATTGCATCACTTGTTAATATTGTCTTTGTTTGCTCTTTTTACAGATCACATTATAATCTGTAAATGTGTTTTAAAATTTCTGCCTTTCTGAATTTGTCTCAAGACTTTACCCTGATATATGATCAATTTTATGAGAATCCTGTATGTATTTGAGAAAATTTATTCTCTTCCAGTCAATTTTCTTCATATACCTAATTTCTTCTGTACTCCGTTTATGTCTGTCACTCCTTTCATGGTTACCTTTTTGTTGGATTTATTATGTTCTGTTAGTGCGATGAATCTCCCACCACCACCATCATCATCATTTTTCATTGTAACTCATTGTATGTATTAGTTAACTATTACTTTGTAAATTTACATACCGCTAAATACGAGAAGTGAAATATTGTTCACTGATTGTCAGTGGCCATCTTGTAAGCTCGTTGAGGACAGAGGCTATCTTTTACCTCTTTTTTTATCCCGGTGCTTAACATTTATTGTTTGATTGTTTAGAAAGCACGTTGAATTTTCCCACTTGACTTGAGTTTTATCACTGCAATTCCAGGTTTTCTGCTGTGGCTGGAACATGGTAAAATTTAATTCATTTTATTATTTTTAATTTTATACATTTTTATCAAATCAAATAAATTGCTTGTAGACAGAATATTTGGGAGGCATTTTCTTGGGATATGTTTTTCATCCATCCATTAATCTTTTTTCTTTCTCTTTTTTTTATTGTAGAGGAATTTAATCAACTTACATTGAAGGTTGTAGTTATACTTTTCCAAGCCATTACTATTATGTTTGCAAGGTTCCTCATTTTGTAACATTACTCTTTTCCAAAACTATACACATATGCCTTAAACCCTAAGCCAGTTTCTCTGTTATATATTTTTTTATGTGTGTTACCCCTTTTTAAGGCAGGGCTGCCTCTCTACCCTCATTTCCTAGCTTTTTTTTTCTTTATCTATCATACTTAAAATCAGCCAGTTGATCTCTTCTCTCCTCACTTTCCTCATTTCCAAATGTCAAGATTTGCCCTCAAAAATATATGAAAATATATAAATATGTTAAATCAAACTGATTTTGCCCTCAGTATTTTACCTTTTGGTGTGTTGAATTCGTGCTGCTATTTCTCATTTTTATAGAAAAATCTAGTGAAATTCTAATAGGTGTTTGTTTTTCATAAGCCCAAACCTTCTTAAGTTGGTTTTTCTTGCTGTATTCTCCAAATCTGACACTTTTGTCTATATTGTTTCCAAACATTTCCAGTTGAATAATTTTCATTGTGGAGAATGAATGAAAGTTGGAAAAGGCTTGAGACAGGGAGACCAGTTTGGAATCTATGCAATTGTCCATTGAGAGAGGATGAAGTCTTGATCTATGTTGTGTTCATTCTTCGTTTTCAAAGGAGACCATGACATCAGAGAAATGATGACATGACTTGCACTTGACTTTGTTTTGAGTGAGGGAGGGCTGTGCAGGTCACCAGCCTCACTTTCTCCTCCTGATCCATCTGGATCCAGTGACCAGATATTCATCAGGATGACTGGAGATGGCTCAGGAAGCAATGGGAGACCTTGGCCTTTTTGATGTACTCACTTCAAGGGAGGTAACACCCATTAAGTGAATAGGCCTCTTTAAGAAGTCATCAGGAAATGGTCCTTTTAATGAGCAAAAGAAAATAACTAAATTAAACTGGGAGAGAAAGAGAAACTGTTACTATTAATAATCAGTCTAAACCAGCGATTAAGTGGAGCTTGGGCAGGGACCTATTGTTGTCCAACTTATGGGCTTCAGAGTATAGAGAGAAAGAGACAAATATGAGAACTCATGTGAAGACAGTGACAAGATTTGGCCACACAATTAGGAGTGAGGAGCTGAGGATGACACCAAGTTTGCACACCTGAGTGATCAGAAGAATGGTGATGCTCTAGGAGGTTCTGAAGAGGATGCTTTTGTGGGAAAAGACTGAGCTATGTGATGGACGTGTGGAATTGTGGTCATAGCCTGCATTGGGATCTCCTCCTGCTTCAGACACTTTCTCTGCCTTCACACCTCCCTGGAGTAAGCAACAGACACTCATTTTGCCTAGATATTTAAGGAGAAGGAAGCAGAATTTGCTGCCTCCTGACTGGGGTAGCCTCTAGGTGAGAGACCTGCAGAATTGTAGACTCTCTGTTAGACTCTGCCCACTCTCCCCTAACTCTGAAAAAAGTAGCTGATGTTCAGTCATTGTAAGCAGAGAAGATAAGGAGGGGGATCCAAGAAAGGAACTGAGACAGGGAGCCAGTGTGACTTGCTGCACTAGGCCTGAAGGAACTGAGACAAGTCATGTCCTTTCCAGAGGGTACGTAGGGCAAGGATGAGTCCTGTTAAAAGATTAATCCTTTAATATGATGGGAAGCTGAGGTAGAGGATTACTATTTACCAGTAGAGGGGAAAAGTGAATGATGGGGGAAAATATTGAAAATCCAAGGATTTCAAGAGGAAGAAAATTCAGTAAAAGCCAGAGTAACAAGTAGTTGTGTCAACAGAGAATCCTAAAATTAGAAGGAAGAATGAATATTAAGCCTTCAAAGAAAGCACAAAGCTATCTCAAACGTTTCAAAACAAAAGTGAACCAATACCTAATGAAATGTGGAATCCTTTGAAATTCCAAGAAGGCATTTAACAACAAAAAATTGCAGAATGGTTAAAAAAAATGAAATCTATAAGACAAGAAATTAGGACTGAATGTGTCAGAATTCATAGCTTCAACACAGAAATTAAAGAAAATAAAACTAAGCAGGTTAGAAAAAAATGAATCCTCGATTGTGAGTTTCTTCAGAGAATCAAAAGAGAAATGAACATAATTGGAATACAAAACTACTGAAATGGAGAAAAACTGCCAGAAGAAAAGCAAAAGGCAATGATGTTAAACACATCATTTCTATAGTAATCAAAACCATTGCCTCACAGCAGCAGATTAAGCATCATAGGTCTCCCAGATAGGAAAAATCAAATTAACAAAATGAATGAAAGAGGTAAACAAAATAGATAACACAGTAAATGAAAAAGGTAAGTCATAACATAAGAAGAAAGAATTATTGGAACTTGTAATACACAGCTGTGTGTGCAAACAAAAATGACAATTCAGAACTGATAGATTATCTGAAAAACATAAGTTAAGCAAATTAACAGAACACAAATAAACATATTAAATAATAAAATCTCAAAAAACATTGAGCTATAATGGAAATATCAAAGGATTTACAGAAGAACCCAGTCAATTTTTAAATACCAATATTATTTTCAAATATTGAAGAGGAAAACACTTTCCCACTCTTATTTATGAAGGAAATATAGTTGTAATAACTGAACTATGGAATAACGAGGCAAATAAAATTATAGTCATAACCATTAATGAATACTATTTCAAAAAATGTAAATAAAATCCTGAAAGATTAGAACAATTTATTCAGAAAACCATTCACTGTGATTAAGTTGGATTTATACCAAGGATCCAAAGGTGATTCAGCCTTAGGTAAAGTTACTCTAATCATATTAAAAACAAAAACGTCAAAACCACGTGATCATACAAATATTTAGAAAAAGTTCATGACAAAATATAGCATTCATTTATGCAAAAGAGAGGGGAGGCTACAAAGTATAAGCATAGAGTGATCTTTTTTAATGATAAAAAGGATCTATTTCTAACCAAAAGCTAGCATTATATACAATAGAGAAACAGTAGAAGCTTTCCCTATAAATACATGAATAAAGTTACTCTACTGTTGTCCGGCATGATTATAGAAATATTATTAATAGCCAGGCAAAGAGAAAGATATTAAAGTCATAAAGATACACAAAGAGGAAACAAAACTATCCTTATGATGACATGATGGTTTGATTAAGGAAAAAAACACAGAAAAATCATAATAAAAAAACCAGACAATTACTGTAGTAAGTTGCAGGCTGCATAATGAGCCTACAAAAATCAAAAGTGCTTCTATATAGTATTCACTATATCCAGGAAGTGGAAGTCCCTATAAAATGCATAAAATATCTAGGAGTCAGTCTAACAAAGAATATTCAACAACTATGTAAGCGTGATTACAAAAATCTTCTTAAACAAAGGACAGCTTAATAACTAGAGGAATGTTTGCCATTGATGGCTAAGCCATGCCATAAATAAAAAGGACAGTATTACTGAAGCTAATTTACAGTTATGAATTAAACTACCAGAGTAATACATACTTTCCAGAAATAGACAAAGTCACAAAATTCATCTGGAGGAACAGACCTAGAATGTCATAAGAAATAATGGCGGGGCGGGAGGGGGTGTAAAAATGAAGGGGAACATTTCCAGACATCAAACTGTCTTTAAAGCATCTGACACTTAAAAAAAATTAGAAAATAAATCAATAGAATGGACTAGACAAGGAAAAATGAAAATCATTGAATACAACCCAGCAGTTGATAAAATGGAACCCATAAATTACCTAGAAAAGAACTCTTTGTTTGACAAGAACAGCTGGAAAGTAGTCTGGCAGAAATTCAGTTTAGACCAACAACTTACACCATGTACCACAATAAATTAAAAATTGATTTGGCTTGCTTCATAGAGATCATATCATAAATAATGAGAAACGGATTGTTATCCTTCACAGCTAGGAGGTAGGGGCAAATTCTTAAACAAACAAAGGTCAGAGGTAATTACAAAAGATTAAAAAGATAATTTAGATTACATGAAATTGAAAAGCTTTGCATGAATAAAATTAATGCAACTAGCATAAGAGAAGTAGTCAACTGGGAAAAAAATCTTTGTATCAAATATCTTTGATAAGGATCTGATGATCAAGATCTATAGACAACTAACAGAAATATAAATAGTTCTGAAAAGAATTATAAACTATGAAATGCCTTATATAAGAATAGTTTCAAGAACTACTAATAAAAGGAATGAATATAAGTCAAAACAACCTTGAGGTTTTACTTCACACCCAACAAATTGGCAAGGATGACAAAAGACAGGAATAATCAATGTTGGGAGTGGTAGAAGGTAGTGAGCACACTAATGCCTTATCAGTGGAGACACAAATTAGTATAAACATTCTCAGTTTGTGGATGTGAAAAGTTTAACTAAAATGTCCATCCTCTTTGACCTAGAGGTTCTACTGGTGAGCATATACCCTAAAGAGGTTAGTGACAAAAATAAAGGCCAAATATACACCAAAATATTTATGGCAGTGCTTTAATGTAGTACTGTGGAGGAAATAACTGTTGATTTGGTAATAAAATTTAAAAAATGTACATCAATAGAAAGAATTGTTGCCATGCTGTAAGAAACAATGAATATCATGAATTAGAGAAGCAGAAGAGACTTAATGAAATTAAAGTGAGTGATAAAGTAAAATAAGCAAAACCAGGAAAACAAAATACGTAATGACTATAACCATGGAAGAGCCACCAATATAAAATCATCAAAACTAATTTGACCTGAAATAATAATGATAATAATTGATCACAACAAAGAGAATACAGATGTGAGAGACAATGGCTATGCAAAACTGCGTATAATCTCAGAATCTTTTGACATTGATTAGTTTTTCTGCACCTCTTTTTCTTTTCATAAAGCACAGATTTTTTTTCTTTTTTTTTAAAGTTCTAAATTCTCTCTCTTCCCCTACCTCCTCCATCACCCATTGAGAAGGCAATAAAAATTAAACCTATTAAAAATATGTAAGGTCATGCAAAACAAATTTCTTGTTCACCTGTATTCCCAAAAACAAGCACGAAAAAGATTGAGGAAAAAAATTCTTCAATCTGCAATCTGAGTTCATCAGTTCTCTATCTGGAGGTGGATCATATGTTTGTTTCATAATGAATCCTTTGGAATTGTAGTGGGTCATTGTGTTAATAAGAGTTACTAAGTCTTTCAAAGTTGATTATATTTAAAATACTGCTGTTACTGTATAGATTGTTCTCCTAGTACTGATCACTTCACTTTGCATCATTTCACATGTCTTCTCAGGATTTTCTGACTTTCTCCTTCCTCACTTATTATAGCACATTATTCTATCTCCTTCATCTCCTGTTTAGCCATTCCCTAGTTGATGGATATTCCCTTAGTTTTCAATTCTTTGCCACCACAAAGAGAGCTGCTATGAATATTTTTTGGTATCTATGGGTCCTTTTCCTCTTTCTTTGATCTACTTGGAGTATAGAACTAGTAATGGTATTGCTAAACTAACAGGTATGCACAGTTTTATATACCTTTTGGGCGTCATTCCAAATTGTTCTCTGATGTGGTTGGGCCAGGTCACAGTTCTGCCAATAGTACATTAGAATGCCTGTTTTCCCACATCCCCTTCAGCATTTTTCACTTTCCTTTAAAAAAAAAATAGTCAATCTGATGAATATGAAGTGTGATCTCAGAACTGTAATTTGCATTTCTTCAATTATTAGTGATTTAGAGCGTTTTTTCATATGGCTATTGATAGCTTTCATTTCTTTTACTGACAACTGCCTGTTCAAATCTTTAGGTCATTTATCAGATGAGGAATGACTCTTAATTTTGTAAATTTAACTCAGTTCATTATATATTTTCAAAATGAGACCTTTATCAGAGAAAGTTGCCCTAAAGATTTTTCCCAGTTTCCTGTTTCTCTTCTAATTTTAGCTTCATTGGTTTTGCAAAAGGTGCAAAAACTTTTTAATTTTATATTGATTGATTAATTCTAATATGTGGAAAACATATATAGGGTATTGGTGGCTAGGGAAGAAAAGTTTGATTTGGCAGGTCACAAGGATGTTGTCAAAACAATGGCATTGTTGATTACTAAGATCAGAGCAAGAAGTAGAAAGGGGGCCTCTCAAGAAACCTGTGATCTAGTTCAATAGCCCCATTCTGATAGATCCTGGCTTCTCTGAAAGAAAAGAACCTACAGTAGACGCTCTGAGGCAGAGTCCAGAAGCCATCTTCCTGGGTCCAATAGCCAGGATCATTTTTACCCCATTAAGCCTTCAAAAAGGATGAATAAAAACACAAAAAAACCCCAACCCTACCAAACTTTCATCACACACAAAGACACATTTGACACATTTGTCAGGAGGCATCAAATCAAACCCTCCAAAGAGCTACCTTGCACTAAACAGCAGCACCAGTTATTCAGCCAGAGGAACAACCCTCCCAGGAAAGCTGAGGCCCAAAGGGTTTATGTTACATGGAGCATGTTCCAGTTCTTCTGTTACTCACAATTGCAGCCTGCCAGGTGGATACGGGAATTACCTGTATACTGGAGTCCTTCTTTCTCAGGCAGGATGCCTGTTAAGAGTGAATCGAGACCTGAAAATGCATGGGAAGGCGTCCTGTGATCCTGAAAAGAGCAACTGGAAACTTCATTGTTAATGGCCTGGGACTGCAAGTTTACTGATGAGCTGAGTATAATCCCAGAGGATTAAAAACAGAACTATTAAATGGTATTAAAATCTAGAGGACTTTCAGGCATTTCTGATGAAAAAACCAGAGCTGAGTAGAATCTTTCAAATTAGAGTAATAAATGTATTTGAGAATTGAGAGGGAGCTATATGATTATGAAGTGCTTACATTTTAATAGAGGGAAAAGAGACAATTTTCCTTTCAGAATTCCACTAGCTTCTACAGCCACAGAGGAATTAAAGAAAGGCAAACATAGGATAGATTTATGCTGTTTTGTGGGTTTTAAGAGGGAAGGGGCAAAAAACAAACAAATCCAAAATTAGTCCTTGGACTTGGTAAATAAAGAAAGCAGGGATAGATGAATTAGAACAAGTCAGATAAATTAAAAATTACTATTGTTGATTAGATTCCTTATCATCCACCCCTTCTTTGTAAAAGGAAAGCTAAGAGAAAAAGAGGAAAAAATATAAGAGCGTATGATAGAGGGAATATGTAAATGTGAATGGACTGGACAGCAGAATACAACATGTTTACAAGGAACACTCAAAGCAAAGATGCATGTAGAATTAAAATGAAATGAAGCAGAATTACTACATGTCAGGAGAACTCAAAAAACAAGGCTATCTCTGACAAGGCAATAATAAAAATAGAGATAAGCTGGAAAACTACAATGTATAAAGGTATGATAGATAATGAAATACTGTATATGTATCAAATTGCATAGCATATAAGTCCTTAAAGGAAAATGTAATTTAAAATTGGGAGAAATATATAGGAAAATTATTGTAGCATGGAACTTCAGTGTATTCCTTTCAGGCCTTGACAAATCTAACAGTCAAATAAGAAATGTTAAGGATCTGAATATTATTTTAGAAAAGATAGATATGATAGCTATGTGGTGATTACTGAATGGAAATAAAAAGGAATATACATATTCTCACTTGTGTATGATAACAATTATAAAAAAAATTGACCATGTGCTAAGGAATAAAAACTATATAAAAATGCAGAAAAACAGAAATTTCAACATAGATAGTGTTTACTGACCACAGACTACCAAACTGAAGGTCTACAAAGGTGTTGTGCTGACCTCATTGTTGTATGCCTGTGAAACTGGACAGTATACCAGCACCATGCCAGGAAACACCATTGCTTCCATTTGAATTGTCTTGGGAATATTTTGAAGATCACCTGGCAGGACAAGATACCAGACACTGAGGCCCCTTTTCAAATTAAACTGCCCAAGTATTTAAACTCTACTGCAGAGAGCACAACTCCAATGGGCTAACAATGTTATTCAAATGCCAAACATATGCTTGCCTAAAAGACTATTTTACGGAGAACTCACACAAAGCAAGTGCTCACATGGTGGTGAGAAAAAGCAATACAAGAACACTCTCAAAGTCTCTATTTTAAGAACTTTGGAATTGATTGCATGTCATAGGAGATACCAGCACAGGACTGCCCAGTATGGTGTGCCCTCATCAGAAAAGGTACTGTACTCTATGAGCTAAGCAGATTGATGTAATAACTCAAAAGAAATGTGAGTTGTACAAATTTAGAGACTCTATCTCGTATGTTCATATGAACTATTTGTGCCCAACCTGTGGTAAAGCATTCTGAGCCCATATTGGTTTGATCAGCCACAGCTGGACACACTGTAACTTGAGTCGAACGTAATGATGTCATTTTGGTCCTCTTTAAAAACAAAGGACAACAACCAACTGACCACAGTGCATTTGAAGAAAGAATCCAAACATAAATGGAGATAGTAATTGATCCTCAAAATTGATGGGTCAAAGAACAATTCTTAGAAACAATAGCTATATGCCTTAAATAAATGACAGTGACAAAATAGACTAAAATTTTTGGGATACAGCCAAAGTAGCAAAAGTGTGTGTGTGTGTGTGTGTATGTGTAAAATACACACACAAACACTTATATGTACATATGGATGTATATATACACATATTCATACACACTTATCAACAAAAGAGAGAACAAATCAATGAATTGGGCATAAAATTCTTTTTTGAAACTAGGACAGCAACAATTTTAAACGGCCAATGTAACACAAAATTAGAAATTAGAAAAACATAGAAAATAAAAATTGAGAAACAAAATATATTTAATTAATAAAAGTAGGGACTTTTTTAAGGGAAAAAAACAAACCATTATCTAATTTATTTTAAAAAGGGGGAGGGGAACAAAATAGCCTATATCAAAAAAGAAGAGGAACTCGTAACAAATGAAGAGGAAATAAAGGAAATTATTAGAAACTTTTGCTCAGCTATATGCCAACAAAAATAAGAACTGCAATTGCAAAATAAAAAATACCCAGATTAACAGAACAATACATAAGACATTTAAATAATCCAATCTTAGAAAAAGAAATTGAACAAAAGAATTCTAAAAATTAAAAAAAAAACCCAAGGGCCAGATAGATTTACAGTCTAATTCAATCAAACATTCAACGAATAAGTAACTTCTGATTTTATATCAATTTTTAAAAATCAGGACATAGCTTCCTATCAAATTCCTTCTCTAAGATAAATATGGTCCTTATACCTAAACCAGGTAGAAATAAGGGAGAGAAAGAAAAATTGGACCATATCTCTTACGATTATTGACGTTAAATGAATATTGATGTTCAAAATAGAATAAAATATTATGAAAGAGCCTTTATTGTGTTGGATTTATACCAGGCATGTAAGGTTGATTCATTATTAGGAAAACAATAGATCATGTTAATAACAAAAATCACATTATATCAGTAGATGCAGAAAAGGTTTTTAACAAAATACCCTTTTATACTTGTTGGTTGGTTGTTGTCCTTGGTCTTTGAAGAGGATCAAAATGACATCACCATGGTAAAGTGAAATTTCAGTGTGTCTGACTGTGGCTGATCAGGCCAATATGAGCTCAGAATGCTCTATTACAGGGTGATGTCTTTTGATTCATGCGTAAATTGGATTTAAGTGAGGCAGAGTTACACGAAGTCGTCAACCTCACTCTTTCCTCCAGAGTCATCATAGTCCAGTGGCAGGACAGAGTCAAGATGACTGGTGATGACTCAGAATGCAGTGGATGACCTTGGCGTCTTCAGTGCCTAACCAAGCTCTAAGCACTCCACATCGCCTGCTTCATCTGCCTTCATGGCCGTTGCAACAAATTGTTCTCTTTTGCCCATTCCACCAGATGAAGTCTTCACATCCTTGGGGTAGACACCCCCTAACTCACCAATGGGTTTGAGAACCCTTGGTTACCCTCAACCTGGTTTGGTCTGTCCGCCGAAATGGTTTACTGGGATGTGGCCGCTGCACGTGCTGCAGCTTCTTGGAGCCATAGGTGAGAGGTGGAACAGGTGGACACCAAACTTGAAAAGAGCCCCAAAAAGGGCTCAGCAGCCATCACACCAAAGGTACTGGTCCTCCCTGAACACACCCTATACCCTTTTATACTAAAAACACTAGAAATTATAAGTGGACCTTTTCTTAATGATAATGAGTATCTATCTAAAACTTAGAACTCCCAGTCTTTGTAATACAGAAACATTAGAGGCATTAAAATTAAGATGAGTACTAAAGCAATGATGCTCGTTGTCACCACTGTCATTTGATATAACTCTAGAAGCAAAAAACAAAATGAGAGAATAAATAAAGATAAACAGGAATCATGGTAATCACTTTTGTGTATAATAATGTAATGATTTGCTTAGAGATTCAACTAAAAAGTCATTAAAATAACTTCAATAAACAGGATATAAAATAAAACTGCAAAAATCATCAGCCTTTTTGTGCATTATCAACAAAGCATAGCAAAAAAAAAAAAAGATGGAAGACAAAATTTTATTCAAAATCACTGCAGAATATATAAACCATAAGGGAGTGTACTTATCAAAACACATTGGAATGATATGAATACAACTACAAAATACTCTTTAGAAAACTAAAAGAAGACAAATAATCAGAGAGGAAATGATTGCCCACGACTAGACCTTGCTAATATGATAAAAATGGCAATACTTCCTAAATTAATTTAAAGATTTGGTACCATACTCAAACTACCAAAGGATTACTTTCTATATAGGACTATGCAAAATCCTAACAGAATACATCTGGAAGACTAAGGGTCAAGAATGTCAAGGGAAATCAACTGGGGAAAGGTGGGAAAATTGTGGTTTATAAATGTAATATAATATTATTGTGCTATAGGAAATGTTAGGAGAAAGAGATTCAGAGAAACCTAGGAAGATTTGTATGAACTGATACAGAATCAAGAAATCAGAACCAGGGATGGTATGTATGCAATGTCCACAGTATTTTAGTGCAAATAAACTTTGAAAGAATTAAGAATTCTTATTAGTGCAATGAATAATCAGGACTCCAAAAAACTGATGAAAAGCATGCCTCCCAACTCTCCTGGGAAATGGATGGTAGGTACAAAATAATTTGTAGCCAGAAACAACCAATAAAATGCGTTTGTTTTGTTTGACTATATTTGTTTGTCACAAAGGAAAGCTTTTTATTGGAGGGAGAGATCAAATTGTCAGAAGGGGATCATCGTGGTGATTATTCCCCCCTGCACATAGGATGGACCCTAATTAGAACATTTTTTTAAAGACTCAGAAAAGAGTAAAAGGCAGCTCAGAAGGGAAAACAGAGGAACAGAAAGAACAATGTTGGTATCACCATGTTAAATTTAATATATATATATAATATTATATATATTTATTTAAAACAAGTTGTCTATAACAAAAAAAGAAGGGGATTTGGGCTACTGGCCATCAGACAGGGTGGCTAGTGACTCTAGGAAGTCAAGAGGAGGGCCATGGCCAGTGGGACTTTTCAAGGATGTGCTATGGTTTCCCTCTTGTAGCTATAGACAGGAGGGGCTTCTGTGATCTCTTCCTTCTTTCCCATTTTCCACTTGTAGAGTACTAATACCAGAATAGCCATTATGGCCATCAGGGTCAAGGCCACCAGCACACCTACTAGTAGCCTCCTGTCTTTTATGTTTTTTGGGAGTGGGAGCCCGCGTCCTAAATTCATTCTCTCTTCATTCAACAATCTTTCCTTGAGCTCCGAGAGCTTCCTTTGGCAGTCGGGAGGGGCCCAGCCTGGGTCACAGTGGCACTCCTGCTTGTGGTTACAGACCCCCCGCTCATGGCACTTACTGGAACAGTTCTCGGCTCCGTAGACACTGAGGTCCTGGCAGCTGCTGCGGTAGCACACCTTCTTCTTGCCACACTTGGTGCCTGGGGCTACCATCTGGAAACGGTTGTGGTTCTCTTTGTTGGTAATGGCGAGGTCACAGCTTTCATCCTCCAGGAGGAAGCTGCACAAATGCCTGGTAGACGTTTTGGTAGTGGGACGGGAGCAAGACAAGAAGCTGCACTTGTTGAGGCCCTTCCTAGAGGGATAGAAGGCTTCCGTGCATCCTTTGGGGAACTTGAGCAGGAAGCATTTGTCTGTGGACACGTCTGCTCCCCTGCCCCAGAGTGCCTGGCACTGCTGCTTATAAGTGGGGCAGGCCCCATTATAACAGTAGCCCTCCCAGCACGGGGTGCCATTCTCTTTGTACACGTTCTCTGGACACTTGGGCTGCTTGCCATCACAGTACTCAGCCAGGTCACAGGCATTCTGGGCCTCCCGGCAGACTTCCCCAGCTGGCATCACCTGGCATGCCTGGCAGCACATCCCCTCGGTGCACTCAGCCCCTGGGACCAGCTTGCAGCTCTTGGGGTTACAGCACTGGTTCTGACACTCCTCAGGAAGGCCACAATCGCACTCCTCCCCCCTTTCCAAAAACTTGTTCCCACACACAGGCCCTTGCTTCAGCTTCTCCAGGGCTGGGAAGTTGTTCAGGCAGCTTGAAGAGAAGATGTCCCCCTCAAGAAACTTCTGCAGGTTGTACTTGCTGCAGATGCTAAACTTCTTGGGGAGGATGGCACCGAACATGGAGGTCATGATGCACCTGTTTTCCTGCTTGTTCCTCTCACACTGGCAGCCCAGGATGTTTTCATCATGGTCCATGCCCAGGTTGTGGCCCATTTCATGAGCCAACGTGGTTGCCACTCCAAAGGGGTTTCTGCTATAGTCATGGCTCACACCCCCTGAACTTTCTGTACACATGGAGGCCAGTCTGGCCAGGCCCACAACAGTCCCAAAACTCACCCCTGTGATCAGCTGGGCATTATCATGCTTCTTCTTTTTGATGAGGTCACTGTCCCGCCACTTGAGAAAGCTCGACAGGGTAGACTCTATGTCTGAGTCAATGACTGCCTTGTTCTCTTTGTCCCATATTTCCAAACCAATTAGAACTACCCGGAAATTGATCTCCTGATAAAGCCTGTCTACGTGATTGATGATCTCCTTCACCCGATGCCGCAACTTCTTTCGACTTTTATACTTCATATACTCCCTGTGGTCCACTACCACAAAGAGCTCCACATAGTGGGTGTCCTTTGGGATGGATCCAGGTATCCAGTTCTTGGGCGTAGCGACAGCCGCCATCATTGTCTCCAGTTCTCCCTTCAAGCTGACCTTGCTGACACCACAAGTTCTACGTTTCTCCTTGAGATCTTCTTGCGTGTAGATGGCATGTTTCCCCTGGTCACGCCTGTGTGTCTCCTTATCACTGATGTATCTGTCCTGGGTGGTATCATGTCTCTCCAGATGACTGACATGACTGCTCCGAGTGGTGCCATGTGGCTCCTGAATGCTATCATTTTGCTTCTGGTCACTGCCATTTTTCTCCTGGGTGCTGCTGTGTCTGCCCTGGGTAATGCCATATCTCTCATAGATGCCTCCATGTTTTTCCTGGTTGCTGTCATATGTCTTGTTGGTGCTGCCATGTCTCACATGAGGACTGTCATATCTCTCTTGGGAGCTGCCGTGTTTCTCGTGGGTGATGCCATTTCTCCCCTGGGTGATGCCATGTCTCCCCTTGGTGCGGCCATGTCTCCCCTTGGTGTGGCCATGTCTCCCCTTGGTGCGGCCATGTCTCCCCTTGGTGAGGCCATGTCTCTCTTGGGGACTACCATATTTCTGTTGCTCCAGGGGCTCAATCAGATGGATGGTGGAGCCAGTCTTGAAAAAGCCACGGATCCCTACACAGGTACTAATGCTGGCAACAGAATTCTGGTACCCTTCCACATGACCCTGATAGAAGCAGTGTCGCCCGACCTGTGGTTTCTCTGTTACTTCTGTGCCATTGGCCAAGGTGTAGGTCTCTGTATAGTCTGACCCCACCAGGTGCCTGTTTCTGCGGAGGTGGAGAGTAAAGTTGTTGCCTTTCAGGCCTAGGAGGTAGCGGATGGTCTCAGGATACAAAGTTGAGCTTGGAGAGAGTTCATTCAGAGCCCCTGAGATGGGTAACCGCAGAGGTTGGACTACTTCATACTGTTCCACATGGGGAAGGTGGCCCATTTGCAGTGGAGGGTGTGCCGAGAAGCCCTGACAGAGGAAGAGGAAACAGCCCCAGAAGCAGGGGCCACGGGGGCACATGCTGGAGAGTAGGCAATGTTTGCCACCTCCCCAGGGACCAGGTCCTTCAGTCAGGGCTGCCATACCACCTGTTGGGGTGGGGATACAGCCAGGCAGGACATGGTGTGCCCAGCTCCTGCCCCTCTGCCTGGGCCTGCAGACCCTCATCCCCCTCCCCCTCCTGCAGTGACCTCACAAAGGTTCTTACACCCAGCAGCCCTGTGAGGCACGCGGTGCCATTAGCACCAGTACCCCCGCTCTCTTCTGCCCTTTTGCCACCATCTCCTCCAGTTCTGTGGCTCTCTTTGCAGTCACCATCACTTTCCCTAGTGCACATAGTGGGATCTCAGTAAATATTTGTGGTATTGAGTAGATGCAGGTCCTAGGGTCTGTTGACATCTATGATGCCCCTTCAGGAATTCTGCTGCTGTTTGCCTCCCAGTGTCTTCGCTTGGCTTCCTCTCCACAGGTAAACTCCTTCTGTACACCCTATGCACACTTCCAGGGAACCCCTCCCAGAAGGCCTTGACTCAGGCTCAGTACCTATGGGATAGTTTCACAAACCAGAGAGGGTCACCAGTTACAGGGTGAGAAGAACTCAGGGGATTCAATGGATGGCCAGCTCAGTGAGTGAACAGTATGATCCAGTCACCTCTAAGACAGCTCTCATGGCGTCATCACTAACACTAACAGACAGGCTGTCAATGTAGTAAAAAACCCTTTTGTTTGGCCTGTTTCCCAAAGGGTTCTATGGCTTACTTGGAGACACTCAAGGAGAATAGGAGCAGGAATGATGTTGGAGGGGTTCTGGAGCAGCGCCCCCACGCTAGGGCCAGCACTGACACCTCTAGACTAGGGTAGTCTCTTGAGCCCCACACAGGTGGGTTGGGGACCAGCCCCTCCAAATGGGGTGGTCTGACTCCCCTCACAGTGTGTTCAGTCCTGATGATGCTCCATAATGCTCTAGGATGCTTGGGTGAGTGTTTCAGTTTCACAATCAGTCTGTTCAGGTGTAAGGGTCATTCCAGATGTTCTATAAGGATGGAAAAGGGGTCTGGCTCAGGCAGATCTGGTTGGTTTCCCACTTCAGACATCACGGGCAGAGGAGAGACCCCCTCCACCAAGGAAGTATCTAAAGGATTGTAGAGAAGGGGTCAGGCAGCAGGGAGGGGAGCACCAGGCCAAAGGAGGGCTGGGTTAGGGAATCTCAGACAAGAAGGACTAGGCCTGAGCAACCGGAGGTGTCCAGACTCTTGAGACTGTTTGGAGGAGAAGGGAGGTTCTCTTGCAGGGCTCTGGATCAATCATTGCACTTCTGAAGGTTTGTTCTGTTGAGGGAGACAGGTCAGTGCATGTTTCATGGATTCATTGGTTGAAAGTTGGCTGAAGGAACACTGGCTAATTAACCTGGGAACCACCAGGATGAGACATAAAGAAACCAAGGCTTAGGGAAGCAGAACAGCTGGCTTTGAATGCTTGAAAGCCTTCATTCAGGTAGACAGAGGCTTAGGATTATTCTCTGTGACTCCAAAGAGCAGAATTGGGAAGAGTAAAGGGATGTTTAGGGAAACAGGTCTCTTCTCAGTACAAGGAAGACTTTCTAACAATTAGAACTGGAAACTGGAGTAGACTGCTTTGTTAGGTTGTGAGTTCCCCATCACTAGTGATGTTCAAACAGAAGCCATCTTGTTGGTGATGATAGAGAGAGGGATTTGTACTTCAGGCAGAGGTTCTACTACTCCATATACTAAGTATATGACTTAAAAAGAAAAGAATTCACACTAAGGCCTGAATGACCACCAGCTATCTTGGTATACTACCTAAACCTCCCAGAGGTACTTGACCCTTAAAAGCATCCTTATCAGCTCAAAGGAGTGAATCATGGTGGATGTTTAGGCAGTGCTGAGCAAGGGAATATTGGGAGATCAAGGACCCTCTTGGAGACTCTGTTCCCACGGTATAGGCAAGTGCCACTTTCCCCAGTTCTGGGAAGGACAGGCCTGACCAAAGGATGCTTGGGAAGGCCTCCTTTTCATAATTTAGAGGGCTGCTTCACTGGCCCATTTTCTAGGCCTCTTATCTGTGAGCACTCCCATCAAGAGGGACCAGGGAAGACAGAGCTTCAGGAACATTGAGATTGCTTGTGCTCCTTGCTCACAACCTTGAGGAAGTGTTTGATGGAACAAGAACGGAAACCCTTGGCCAAAGCGAGGGTGAAACTCACTAGTCAAGACCACTGTGCTCTGATACTGTGAATCATTGACTCGATGCTAAGTCCAGCGCCATTCTTTCTGCCAGTCTTGGGCAGAATGGTTCCTTATGTCATTTTTTTCCCCAAATAACTCTAGCTTCTATGTGATGTGGTCCAGGAGTAAAAGCCCAGCATCTTAGTTCCAGATCCTAAAACATATCTAGGAATGGAGAGAGGGTGGGGGTGGGGGGAGAAAGATGTCTATGATGGAGTTACACTGAGGCCTAGGGCTCTCCTCCTAGTGCAGAATAGTCTCCAAGCCTCCTGCGATATGGGAGCAGCTTGAGGGCTAGTTCAGCCTTTGGTGGTGGTGGTGTGTGTGTGTGCATGTATGGTGTGTGGGGTATGTATGTGTGTGCAGTGTGTGGTATGTGGGTGTGTGTGCATATGTATGCTATGTGCATGTATGTGGTATGTGCATGTATGTGGTATGTGTGTGCATTATGTGGTGTGTGTGTGCGGTGGGGGGGTGTGCAGTGGGGAGGTATGTGTGCATGTGCATGTGTGTGTGTGTGCACGTGTATGTGTGGTATGGTTTCTCCTTTGTTCTGGAAGAGTACCATGACATCGGGAATATAACACGGGGGTACCAGAGAAAAAAGAACCTTACTCCCTCTGATTCTAGCTTGCTCTCCATTGCTCTCCATACTTTCTCTAGTTCAACCAGATTAATTGTGTCAAGGTTAGTCTAACATCCTCTTTAATTTTCCGTCCCCAAGCATCTGAAGATCAATGGGTGATTTTGACTTATAAGTCAAAATGAGTATCATTTAAGAAATCTTGCTTACATGTCCCTACACAATCTGAACACACAGAATTTCAGTTCAGAATTATTTAAGTGTGAGTCTCCTTCAGCTGCCAGATTTTCCTCTATTTATTTAATACTGACCGATCAAATGCTTTAAGGTTTACTAAGCAACCTTGCATTACCTCATTTGAGCCTCACAGCCATTGTAGAAGGAATACAGTTACTATTATTCCCCATTTTATAGGTGGGAGAACTGAGGTTCAGTGATCACTCAGCTAATGTGTGTGAGGGGAAGTCATCTCCCCTGGCCCCAAGGTCCAGCTGACTTCCCTCCATGCCATGTATCTTCTCTGATACTAGATTGAGACTTGGGCCTCTGCAAGAGAACTCAAGATCCTGGAGAGGCCATGTGCCAGAGGATCCCCCAATTCAGAGATCAGAAGGCCCAGGTTCGAATTCCACCTCTGACACTTGCTGTGTGCCTGTCAGCAGGTCACAACTTCCAACTCCTCATTTTATTTTTTATTTTTAATATTCATTCATTTTATTTATTTTTAATGTTCTACAATCACTACCATAAAACTTAGATTTTTTTTCCCCCTACCCACCCCACACCACCCCTCTCCCTCCCCAAGATGGTATACAATTCTATATAGGATCTACATATAGATTCCTATTGAATACATTTTCACTATAGTCATGCTCATTTTAAAAAGAAAACTCACCCCCTACCTCCTGTGGTTGTTGTTAGGCAGAGTGACACCAAATATAAAACGCTTTATAAACTGTAACATCCTTGGTGGAAGTTGTGATCAAGCCTCCGTCCTTTAAAAGCTTAAAAATCTGACTCAGACTCAGACTCCTTGGCAGCAAAGAAGTCTCACTCTGACCCGTGGGAGCATCATAGGGCCTACCTTGTCAGACCAGCCATGCTTTATTCCCCAGCTCCCTCTTCTTTGCTCCATTATGAAACGGTAATCAAATGAATCCTGCTCCTGAGCTTACAAAGTGTGATACAGTCTCCTCCCCTGGGACTCCATTCAGCATTCCTGCCATTTGCCCAACCAAAATGTCCCTCCCTGGCCTCCAGAGCACATATGAGTTGTCATCCCCTAATGGGCAATCACAACTTCGCAAAACCTACTTGAAAACTAAGCTTTTTTTTTTTTTAATAAATGATTATTTTATTTTTTCCAATTACATGTAAAGATAGTTTTCAGTACTCATTTTTACAAGATTTTGAGTTCCAAGTTTTTCTTCCTCCCTCCCCTCTCCCTAAGATGGCCAGCAATCTGATATAGGTTATACATGTGCAGTCATGGAAAACTAGGTTTATTACAAGAGAAATGAATGCATGTGGAACCCAAAGAGTTCACAATCCATAGGGAAGTTTGCATTTTTATAACAGCAGAAGGAAAGAAGGACAAATTGCTAAGAATCTCCCCCTAAAGGAGTATGACATGGGGAGGGGGGAGATGTAAGGTGGTAAAAGAACAAAACTCTTCCTGAATGTTGGACCCTTGGGAATGGCAGCGTAGTCCATGAAGACAGGATGGTCTCT
Organism: Notamacropus eugenii; assembly: GCF_028372415.1. NCBI lineage: Eukaryota > Metazoa > Chordata > Mammalia > Diprotodontia > Macropodidae > Notamacropus > Notamacropus eugenii. The sequence goes on along the minus strand of NC_092873.1, from coordinate 56,113,558 downwards.
TTGTCTACAAGGGTCCCAGCTGCCAAACAGTCTCTTGGCCTAGGTAGACTGATAAGCACCTGTCTTGATTCCCAAGGACATACAGGGCATCCAGCTTGGGGTAAAAACAACAAATTATATCAGCTGGCTTTGCCCTTGGCACATTCAGAGCCCCTACGTGCTCTGGGCCCAGTGTTTCTGGGAAATATGGCAACTCAAAAAGACAAGTTCAAGGGACCCCTTAACATTCCTTGCCAAATGTAAACTCCTTGAGTCCTTGAGGGCCTTTGTCTCTACTTCTCTACTTGTGTCGTCAGAAAGCTGGCCCATAATAACTGTCCTCATTTGTTTCACCCATTCAGAACAATAATTAGAGGAAGTACTTTCTACCCTCTCAGGCCTCTCGTACCATGGCTATGGAGATGACTCTTGCCAGATATGTGGGATATGCGGAGTCAGAAAAGGATGTTTCCTTGCATTTCATTTTAAGGAAATCAGATTTTTTTGTAGTCATAAGAACTGAACTCCTTCCGGAGAAGGCATCCCTATCCACTTGGGGCCATTGGGTAGTGGCTCCTTTGTTCAAATCTTTTTCTTCTTGGTGGTTTCAGAGAGAAGACTCCTGGGCCCCTTCATGGGCAACTGCAAGACAGAGGCTCCATTTGCCTGACCTGATGGAGAAGCACATGGAACATGGCACCGAAGGATGTGGGCTCTCCCTGTTTCTAGAAGCAATGACATCAGGTGCCTTTTTGTATTTATATTACACTTTCCCCCCCAAAATTTATTAATCTATTTGTTTTTGGAAATCATTTCCATAATTCCAAATTTTCTCCCCCTCCCTCCCCAAGATGGCATGCAATGGGTGCCACACATGCATTCCTATTAAATACATTTTCACATTAGTCATGTTGCATAGAAGAATTAAAACAAATGGGAGAAACCAGGAGAAAAACAAAACAAAGGAGAAAATAGTCTGCTTCATTCGGCGTTCTGATTCCATAGTTCTTTCTCTGGGTATGGAAGGCGTTTTGCATCATGAGTCCTTTGGGAATACTTCGGGTCCTTGCATTTGCTGAGAAGGGCTACGTCTGTCAGAAGCAGTCCTTGAACACTGTGGCTTACTGTGTATGATGTTCTCCTGGCTCAGCGATTACACTCTTTTTCAAAAGTTTTTATTTGAAATGTCAATTTTACTTGAATTTCCATCGACGTGTATAGGTATTCCTAATTTTACAATGATGGTCATAGTAATAATAAGCACTTACGTAGTGATTTAAGGTTTGACAGGTGCTTTACAAATATCCCATTTCATCCTCAGAATAAGCTGAGAGGTCGGTGCTGTTATTATTCCTATTGAACAGATGAAGAAACTGAGGCAGAGCAGAGGTCACATGACTTGCCCAGGGTCATACAACCAGTGAATGACTGAGGCCAGATTTAAACTCAGTCAGATGATCCTGACTTCAGGCCCAGTACTGTATCCACATACAAACAAGACACTAAGAAAAACTAGGGTGTTTGCTGCAACCACCAATGGGTAGGAAAGCCATGAAGCTGTCGATCACACACAGCAGTAACTTCTGTTGTTCAGTGAACATTAACCCCACCCCTTTCTCCCATCCTCACTTGATCCAGCCATCCCCCTGATTGTCATCCCCCAGCTCTCCTCCCTTTTGCGACCAGACTCCTTGGGAAGGGCATAGAGAAGAGGGCCCAAGACTGAGCCCACCTTGAGTGGGCTGATCTGGAGGTAGATCCAGCCAAAGAGATGGGAGTGGTCAGAGAGGGAGGAGGAGAACCAGCAGAGAGATTTTGGGGTGTCCCCCTGTGGCCCCTACAGGCAATCAGTGGTCCTAGCCTATTGCTTCCTCCCCTTTTCCTCTGACACTGCCCCTACACTGGCGTAGGTCCTCATCACTTCACCTCTAAACTACAGCCATCACCTTGACTGGTCTCCTTATCTCAAGGCTCTACCCACACAGCTGTCAAATTAACTTCCTAAAACACAGATCTGACTGTGTCCCCTTCCATTCAGCAAACTCCAGAACCAAACACAGAGTCCTTGTTGGCATCCAAAGCCCTTTATAACCTGCACCCGCCTATATTTCCACTCTTCTTACACCTTACTCCCTTGCCCCACAACATGCACATACACACATGTGCACACATATTCTTCCATTGACGTTGGCCTCCTGGCTATTCCTCACACAAGATGCTCCATCTCCTGACTCTGGGTGCTTGCCCAGGCTGTCCCACATGCCTGAAACACCCTCCTTCCTTACCTCTGTCATCTGGCTTCCTTTAAGTCCCAGCTAAAAATCCCATCTTCTACAGGAAGCCTTTCCCAATTCAGGGACTATCTTTGGCCTCTCTTTGTATCTCAGCCTCAGCACAGTGCCAGGTACATAGCAGGTGCTTCATAAATGCCAGCTGGCTACCAGATCTTTTTTACCACCATGCATAGAATATGAATTTGTTTTTAGCCACATGGTTATTGTCTGCTGGTATTTTGCTCTCTGACTCCACTTTTTCTCTGTCTGACTTCTCTTTGCCTTCTATTTCTTTGAATTATTCCTATTAGGGTCAGTTTTAATGGTTATGTAATAAAATAATATTATCCCTTTCTTCAATCCTCCATATAATAAAAGGGTTTCTGAAGTTGGGAGCAGGACAGAGGAGACATCCTTCCCCTGGTCTTAGTACCAGTCTATGTACTCTGAGTACCTGATGCCATCCTAGCCCAAAGAGAATGGAGCCTGCTTTTTTGGAGGGCTTCTGAGAAGGCACTTCTCCACCTCCTTTTCCCTCTTCAGGGTTCAGCAAACTGGTCTAGGGGTCCGCTTGGCTGCCACAGGCTAAGCCCCTCCTCAAATTCTTTTCCAAGGGGACCCAGTACCACTGAATCTTCCATCTTGGTCATGTAACCAACACAAGGCTTTTGCTTTAAGCAATCCTTGCTGATGCTCCCAAGTCCCATAGTCCAGCCCACTGGGCTTCTAGGACACAAACAACAGATTTCTGGGCTGTGTAGTTAGCTATTGAAAGTTAATAGTGGATAGAGAGCAGAAGACCCAAATTCTGATCCCACCTCAGACACTCACTACCTGTGTGACCCCATCAGAGTCCCCTGACCTCTCTCCGCCTCAGTTTCCTCATCCATAAATTGGGGATAATAACAGCACCTACTTCCCAAGGTTGTTGTGAGGAGACAGCACTTGTAAAAGCACTTTGCTAACCTTACAGGGCAGTATCTGCATTGTAAACATATACTGGAACGGTGCTTTGTAAATGAGCAGGTGCCTAGTTGTCGTGGACCGCAGAAAGCAGAGATGAAGGGCCATTTCCATGTGACGCACATTCAGGGTGTCTGGATTCTCTTCATGTGTGCCGCTTGGCTTCTCTCAGTAAATAGTGAGATCCTCAGGGATGGGGATTGTGTCTTAGATTCAGCTCAGTGAGCCTTTGTCAAGTGCCTCTTCTCTGCAAGGCTCTGCACTACGTGCTGGAGAGAGAAAGGAAAGAAGAGAAAAGTGTTTCTGCCCTCAAGGAGCTTAGTCTCCTGGGGAATGTCTGTGAAAGTAACTGAAGGAGGAGCCAGCACAAAGAACTGGCAGGATCAGGAAGGGCTTCCAGGAAAAGGTAGCCCCTATGTTGAGCCTTGAAGCAAGAGACCGAGGTGAGAATGGAGGAACTGCCAGGTGAGGGGGCTAGGAAATGGGATTCCAAGGTCCGGGAACTGTAAGATGTCTGGTTTAGCTGCAGCAGAGGGTGCATCAAGGAAGGTAAAATGCTATTTAGAATGCCTAGTTAGAATTAGAGCATGGATGGTTCCACTCTTTGTATTTGTGTCTCCAGTGTCTGACACATAGTAAGTGCTTCATAAATGCTCACTGATTGGTCGATTAAAATATAAGAGGAAGCCATGTTTAAATGGCTTGAAATGTCTGCATTTTATCCTGGATGTATTAAAGAGCCCTTTGCCCCTGAAGGAGATTAGAGCCTGGCACGTAGTAGGCACTTCTTAAATGGCTGTTGATTCATTGATAGAATGTAAGCTTATTGAGAGCAGGGACCCTTTCACTTTTGTCATCATATCCTCAGGACCCAGCACCATCTCCGGCACATAGTAGGTACTTAGTGAATGCTTGGGGATTGATTGATTGATTGAAAGGTTTGTGGTCAGACCTATAGGAAGATTAATTTTGTAATTATTAATTTATCATTACATAATAGAAACATATAATATAGCATAATATAATTATGTAACTATTAACTAAGTTCATAACTTTGTGGAAGATAAATTGGCAAAGGCAGACCCTAGAAGCAGAAATACCAGACTGTGAAGCCCACATGTCTTTATAATTCATCATTCCTCTTCATGTCCACTACACTTTCGCCAAATGGAATGCTGCTCCCTCTCATGTCTTGGCACCTTTACTGTCCCCTCCATCAGAGTGCCCTGCCCCCTGTGATTCTTCAGGGTACAGTCCATGGGCCGCCTCTTCCACGAAGTCTTCCCTGAACACTCTCTGCAGGCTGTGCCTTTCTCCTGGGGCCTCTTGGGACCTGTTGTATGCCTCCTGGGCATGCCCTGACTTCAGTAATTCCTTCAAGCATCTCTGACTTCATGGACATGTGGCCTTCCTCCACCATGCCTGCACAGGAGGTGGTCCTTCTTGTTTCTCCCCTCATGGTCAACCCTGAAGGAGGACACCCCTGCCGTTGGCTTCTTCAGTGACAGACACATCACAGGGGCTGGTCCCTGCAACCTCTCCTCTGCTTCTAGAGATGGCACTTTGAGGATACACAGGGTCACAGGCGCACCACAGTGAGGGCTTGGAGCTGTGTGCTCCAGTCTTCATTCCTTCCTTCCTTCCTTCCTTCCTTCCTTCCTTCCTTCCTTCCTTCCTTCCTTCCTTCCTTCCTTCCTTCCTTCCTTCCATTCTTTCTGTTTCTTACTTTTATTCAGCACACTGTAACTTCCTGCTCATGTTTCTTCCTACCTAGGATGTAAACTCCTGGAGGACAGGGGCCCCTTCCTTGGGGCCTGGTACAGTTTCGACACATGGTTCCATTTGGTTCTTTTTTAAGTTAATTAAACACATCGCCTTGTGTGGGATAGCATGACCCCCCCCCCCCTTACTCAAATTGACTGCTCAGAGGTGTCCCAAAGTGAAAATCTCCTTTATTCGGTTCTCATGAAAAGCGGGCGGTCCCTTCCCCAGTAAAGTTGGAGTCGAGAGGCGCTGGACAGAAGCAGAATGGCAACTTATATAGACTCTGATGCCAAAGTCCCCCTCCCACCACTGACCATAATTCTCATTGGCTAAGAAGCAAGGTCTTACATTCTAGGCACCAAATCTTACCAAGACTTTTTGAATCGGTTCAAATTTCCCGCTCCCTGACCAGTACAAAGCCTATGAAAATCACATCATTATTTGCAAATTATGCATTGAAAACATATAGATGACTCATGCAAATTGGGCATTGAGAACTTATGCAAATCAGGCGGACCAAAGTGAGGACTGCAGACTGTGCACATATGTAAATTAGGTATTGAGGAATTAGTGAGCCATAGCCAATCATGGATCCTAGTGCACTGCATAGCCTTATATGGCAATCACCTGACTCTGGAGGAATCGAAACCTGGGCCTCAGGTCTCTTCTACTCTAGGGAAGAGTCTCATACCCCTGAGAAGTCTTCACTAAATCTGTTCCCATTCAGCTTTGTTCCTGTTTTGGCCAAAATGTAACAAAGCATTGAGGGGAGATTATTGACATAACACCCAGAGACTTTGTGAAAAGCTTCCCTTAATCATTCATAGCAATCACTCACAGTCAGAAATCACTTTCTTCACGACAACCCCACCTGGGATTCCCACTGGCTCCATCCCCAGAGGTGAGTCACTACCGATCTTGTGGTCCCTGGCACTTCTCTTCCATTAGAAGCTGCTGAGCACCTGCATTAGTGAAGGGTTTCCTCACCTGAGAGTTCCCTATCCCCATGAAATCACAGGTCCTGACTCAGAAGGACCAAGGAGGCCATAGCAGAAGTGGCATTACCTTCTTTCTGCAGAAGAGGACTTGTCTGACCAGGGGTGGGAGTCAGGATTGAAACCCAGTTCTTCTGAAAACAGAGCCTTGCTCCCTCCTTGACAACACTTTGTCTTTCTAAATGACAAGTGTTTACAGAAGCTGAAATTGAATTGGTCTCTTTGCAGATGGCCCTGCCAGTCCAAGACAGGCTTCCTCGAGCTCTGAGGCCAAAGACCACATGCTTTGTAGTGGCATCAGGATGGAGGCCAGCAGTGAGGCCTTGGGAAGAGCTACTTCTAGGCCTCCTTTTACCAGTGAACAACGCCTGGAGATCTGTTAAAACATTCACGTATTCCATTCTATCGCCAAGTTATTCTAATTACATTACCCAGTTTGCAGCAGGTGGTAGCAGATGGCACTGTCTCATTTGGATCAAAATGGAACTAAATCTTTTAGGGAAACTTCCAAGTTTTTTCCCAGAAGAATTTGGCCCGATGGGAGGAGCTCTTTGGTAGGAAGGTCAGCATGACTGGAGCTCACCTTGACTAACAGAAATTGGAGCATGGAAAGAGATGCTTGTAAGAAGAACCAGCCAGACTGGGAGGGTTCAGATCCAGCTTCTGACCCCCACTGGCCACATGACCTAAGAGAGGCAAGAGAAATGTGCCACCCTTCCCTGGTTGGAAGGGTTTCCTCCTCTGAGAGGTCTCTTAGCTCCTTCCCCATCCCAGAGAAGACATTTTCTGTCCACATCCCACTGGAGAGAGGACGACTCTGAAGTCTGAGGACACAGACTCTTAAGGCCTCAGTTTCCTTTTCTATAAAATGAGGGGCTGGAGGAGATGGCCTTCAAGGTCCCTTTTGGGTCAAGGTCTAGGATCCCATGAAAGAGAAGAATTATAAATATCTGAGCCTGTAAACTGACCCTCCAGGAGAGTGAGCTCCTATTTTTTAGGAGAACAAATTAGAATGCATTTTGCTGTGAAATCCTAATTTTTCTCCTTATGTCTTTTTATATTTTTTTGCATTGTTACTGGTTCAAGAAACCATTGCTGTTCTGCCCCTAACAGGGGCTCTCAGGTGGCCACTGAATGTGGAACGTTAACCTTCCCAAAGTCTAGAATTCCTGCTAGGGAGAGTTCATTAGGTCATAGGATCCTAGAGGCAGAGTAGGGAGGGATCTTTCAGGTCACCTGCTTCAACCCCCTCATTTTGCAGAAGAGGAAACTGAGGCCCAGAGAAGGCCAAGGCCATTGAGGTACAAAGCCCTAGAGGAAGGATTTGAACCCAGGTCTTCTGACCCCAAATCCTTCGCCTTTCCCACAGTCTCCCACAAGGGCTTCCTTATCTTTATGTAAAAATTAAAGAGTAGATTGGTGAACTTCATGTTTCTCAAGTATTTGCTTTTTAATTTTTTGTTCCATCATGGTCACTTACAGTTCCCTTCCTTTATCTCTCCTGTCTCTCTTGAAATACAGGGGACTCATTAGGAACCAAGGGGAAACCAATACCAGGACTGCTGAAGTGTTTCTCTTTCACTTAGCAGTTGCAACAAAGTGGAAGTTCTCCAAAGAAGTTCTGGAACTCTACTGGCCCTCATTCAACTATATCTTGATTCCTCTGTGGGGAAAAGATGAAGCCAGTGGAGGGATGGGGGCCTTCACCCTCCCTCATTCTTTTCCTTAGCCCTTAGGCAGTCATAGAATTTTGGCATTGGAGGGAACTTGAGATGCCACATGTAGCATGTCCCTGAAACATGTGGCCTCTGCCATGTTTGTGTCAAGTGACTTTGACATCAAGACTTGAAGCTAAAGGGACCCCATTGCTTCCCAAGGGACCCCATTTCACTCTCTCTAGCTCCAATTGTCAGGAAGCATTTCTTTATATCAATCCTGGATTTTCCTCTTTAAAAACTGCCCTTGATACTCCTTGTTCTGCCTTGAGGCCAAATGGAACAGGTCTAATCTCCCTTCCGTGGGACATGCCTTCACATCCTTGAGGGGAGCTAGTACGTCCCCAGGTATTAAGTTGTAGATCACAGATTTTAGAACTAGAAGGTCCCTGAGAGGTCTGGTATAATCTACGTACTACCTGTGTGAGCTTGGGCAACTCTGGGCCTCAGTTTCCTCATTTGTAAAATGTGAAGAATAATAGCACCTATCTCCCTGGGTTGCTCTGAAGATCAAATGAGATGATCATTGTAAAGTGCTTAACCCAGCATTGGCACGCAGTAGGTGCTTTCAAAAAGAAAGAAAATGAGGAGCTTTGTAGGTTGAGAGTTGGTGGCTTGGTCCTCTGGCTAGAAGCCCAGAGAGGTTAAATACTTGCCTAAGGCCACACAGCGGGTGACTAACCATGGATTTGGATTTGATGGCAGGGACAGTTCTCTGAATCAGCGATGGAAGAACTGGTCCTAGAGAAGGAAGCAGGCTTGGGAATGGGACCAACTATTGTTTAAAAGCGAAATAAGGGGAAGCCACTTTCAGTCTGGCCTGGCCTCAGCTAAAGCCACCTTGGAGAGATCCTAACTTGCTCACTATTTTCCCATCTTAAAATGGAAAGTCCTTGAAAGTAGCTGTGGTTTATTTCTTTGGCAGGGAGGTGAGTCTTTGTATACCCAGGGTTTAGGACAGTGCTTTACTCATAATAGAAGTTTGATAAATATTGAATTGAACTGTCTGCACTAAAGGAAGGGGTGTGGTTGCGTGCATAATGGGGAGGGGGAATTGCTTCATCTTTTGTCTTTGTCTCTTCAGCAGTTGGCATGGTACCTAGCATACAATTGGTTGGTTGGTTGGTTGTGGCTCAGGCTAAGTTCTTTGATGGTTGGGACTCTACTAGGTTTGCCTTTATGTCCCCAGCAACTGACCCCAAGTAGGCACTTAATAAAATAATGCCTTTGGGTTGATTGGTCAGTGGTAGGTGATATTGGAACACAAGATCTATTGGAGAGAGGAATCAGCAGGTGATTGGTCACCTTTGGTTACATCAAGCTTAAGTTCTCTCAGTTCATTCCTCAAGAAATGACTAAAGTGCATGCCCTGGAAGCTTCCAGTAAGTGTTTATCAGCGCAAAGATCACCAAGAGTTGAAAGGAATTAACATTTCATAGTTGGCAGGGAACTTAGATAATTTAGTGTCCATCCCCCAGAGTCCTGGACTTGGAGATGGAAGGGACTGCGGAATCTAGCCTCCCCATTGTGCAGATAGAGAACTCAAGGTCCAGATAGGTTTTCCCCCATTGTGCAGACAGAGAACCCAAGATCCAGACAGGTTTGTCCAAGGTCAACAATAGTAGAGGCAAGATTAGAACTCTCGCCAAGCCTGGGGTCTTTCCACTGCTGAGCTTATATGTGAGAGAGCAGGAGAAGGCCCAGTCATGATGCAGAAAGAGGGCAGCAAGTAGGACAGTTTAGGTGAATGTGTCAATAAGGAAGAAGGGGCAGAAATTGGAGAAAACAGGGAGTGGCTGTAGGTGTTTGACCTGACAGTATGTTTAGCTTACCATTGAAATAGCAAATACCCTTGGAGTTCACAGAGATGAGAAATCAGCCATGGGGTCACAGAAATGTGTCTGATGATTGATGGAACTGGGGAGTGTCAGCTCTTTGAGAGCAGGGATTGTTGTATCCTTTGAATCCCCAATACCTCGCACTTCGAGAATGCTTGCTCGTTTGGCTCATTTGAGTGGATAGTACAAAGATTTGGGAAAAAATAAACTGGTACTAAATCTCCTACCCATGCCCATCGGTTACAAGGGATTTCCCAAATCGGCTCTGGGTTTGAAGGAGGGAGACCTGGCGTCTTACGAATCTAGGAATGAAAACAGTGATGGTGTTGTAACCCCACTGACCCAGCAATGGAAATTCCACTGAGGCACTAGATTTGGAGTCCAAGGACTTGGGTTTGAATCTTGATTGTATGTCATCTGCTATGTGACCTAGGTCAGTTAGCATTTATTAAGTGACTACCATGTGCCAGGCACTGGGCTAAATGCAAGGAACACAAATACAGACAGAAAGAAAAACAGTCTGTGCTCTGGAGGAACTTCCATTCTAACAAGAGAACACAAAGTCAAGTCTCTCAGCCTCACTGCATCTCAGTTTCCTCATCTATAAAATGAAGAGGTTGAAGTGAATCTGGAGCCCCTTCGGACTCTTACCCTATGACTCCGCCAAGTGATCCAGGTGTTGACAAGGGAGGAGCTAGATTCTGCATGACCCCGATTCCACTTCCTTCCTCTTCTGCTCATCTTCCCCTTGAGTCTGTGGGGTCAGGGACCTGTGATGGCTCCTTTGTGTTGACAGCATGAGCCACAAGGGAATAACAACTGGTGTCTAGTGTCCAAGGGAAACTGGGCAAAGTGAACACAGAAAATCCAGAATCGAAAAGAGTAGAAAGTGCATTCCCAATGTTTTTGTTACAAATATCTAATTCATCCTGGGCCATCTCCAGTCGTCCTGAGGAACATCAGGCCACTGGACCCAGATGGCTCTGGAGGAGAAAGTGAGGCTGGTGACCTTGCACAGCCCTCCCTCACTCAAATCAAAGTCAACTACAAGTCATGTCATCATCTTGATGTCATGGTCCTCTTCGAGAATGAAGGACAAACACAACAACAATCCCTAAAAAAAAAAAAAGATGAAAGAGCCATGTGGAAAAATGAAAGGGGGCATGAAATATCCTTTGTCTTTGGAGGAACAGGTAGGGTGTGTGTGTGTGTGTGTGTGTGTGTGTGTGTGTGTGTGTGTGTGTGTGTGTGTGTGTACATGTGTCTGTGTGTATGTATGTCTGTGTATCTGTGTGTGTGTGTGTGTGTGTGTGTGTGTGTGTATGTGTTTAAAGCAATTCCAGCTAGTCTTTTCAATACCTCAGAAGTTTGGCTCATAGTTTTCATCTGAAAATAGATGTTAGAGAAAGGGGGATATTTGGGGGAAGCTGAATGTTCTATTAACTTGAAGATTATTTACTTTTGAATGGATTAGTATATTAGCCATCTTCTTGAAAAGGAGGCCGCAACCCTAAGCACTTACGATTTCTTTTCAATAGCTTGTAACCAAGCACTCTGTGTTCCCTAGCTGACAAGACAGCTCATTCTCTTTAGTAAAAATATTGGCCATGTCAGCTTGTTAACAACTAGAAGTTTTCTTCATAGTCCCCAGGCTTTCCCAATCTTGAGAGGTATTCAGTGCAGAGCTGCTGGGATTTTTTTTTAATCACGAAGATCATTTTAAAGTTCTAAGAATCAATTGGTCAACAAGCATTTATTGAGCTCCTGTTATAGGCTCCAGAGAACCACTGTGACAAAGTTCCTGCCCTCAAAGAGCTTACCTCCCATTCGCTGGGTGAGACGCATAAAAATGTAGAACTATATGCAAAATAAATGAAAAGCTGGACATAGCTGGGGAGAGGGAAGGGTCAGGGGAGGGGCATCTAAAAGTAGAGAGAAGGGAAGGAGGAGAGCATTCTGGGCTTGGTACAACAGTGCAGAGGTAAGAGACTGCAAGCATTTATGAAGCACTTACTGTGTGCTGAGAATGCAAATAGAAGCAGAAAGAAAGGCAGTCCCTGTCCTCAAGAAACTTATATTGTAATGGGGGGATGAAAGATGGCAGATGTAGGCAGGTGAGGCTGACTTGGAGAGTCCGGGCTGTGGATAGAATCCGGTGGGGTGGGCTGTGGGTGCCGGGTCCTGGGAGGAGCTGGCCAATCCTAGGAAGAGGGGCCTTCTCCGGTGTGAATTCCCCAGGCTGGAGAGAGCTTCGGGGAGGAGGAGGAGACAAAGTCAGGATGGCAGCTCAGACAGGAATGAAGGGGAAACGATGGAGCACCCTAGGTGAAGACAGTTAGAAGGCCATTTTGGATGGGTTAGTGAGCGGATGGATGAGTGAAAAAGCAATTTGTTCGATGCTTATTATTAAAAGGTGAGGGTATAAATAGAAAAGCTAGACAGTTCTTGTTTTCAAGAAGTTCTCTTTCTAATTAGGAAAAACAACATCTTCACTGTAGGCAAATTGTTAACTTGGCAGATGGAAATGCCCTGAGAGTTCAGTGATGGGCTGATAGCAAGGGGTTCTGGAGAGGTGCAGGCCAGACTCACCCTCATTAGGGAGAGATGGAGGGCCTGAGAGTCTGAGTGGAGCCTGAGGGCCCTGCTGGGGGCAGCCAGGATGGGCCTGGAAGGAAGGGATGTGAAATGAGTCAGCTCGGCCAGGTTGTCATGGAATCTAGTTAATCCTAGAGGTGGTGGGGAGGTGTGAGAAAAGACCAAGAATGCTATTTGACAATATTTGGTTTTTGACCTGGTGGATTTTTTACCTTTCAGTGAAAGTGGTTCTGGCCTCCCCAGCTCAGCCCACTGGTTTGTTTTTTCCCTTAAAGGCAAAGAGAATCTTTTCATTCTGTGGAATACGTTTTTGTTTTCCTTGAAAATAATGATCACTGTTCCTTTCTTACTCATATGCCACTGGACCTGAGGTCTCCTTGGTCTGGCTGTTCCCTTTCACGCTGCAGACTGTGGCCCACCCGTGCCTGCAGCTCATCCTTTGTGACTTGCTCCCAGCCTCCCAGGAGGTCACCACCTGGAGTCCCGTGGGAGCCCTTCTTTACTTTTCAGTGACATCCCAGGGAAACACTGTGGCTGTCCCCTCTGTCATCCCTCACCCTTGCCTCAGCCCATAACACAGAAAATTCTTTTCTTTAAAGATCTGGTTCATCTCAAGGCAAACGAGGTCTGGGCTGTTTCTTCATGGTGGGGGCTCCCAAGGCCCTGCAATTCACAGACTCGTTCATCTAGGCATGGAGGAGGCTCTCACCGAGGTCTGAGGATTTGTGCCTTTGTGAGTCCCCAGCTCAAACTTCCTTCCACTTCGAGGGTAGTAGCCCTGAAGTTGCCTCCCTCTTCAGGTCACGGTCTGTCTGTGCACATCTGTGCTGTTCTGTGTTTGACCTCACTGGATCTTCCTCTGATCCAGCCAGATCCATTTTCTCCTACTCATCCAGCTTCTCCAGTAAGGTGGTCAGTGGAAAAGCAGGCCAAAATAAATGAATGAGTAAGTAAATAGAATCTCTTCCCTCTTCTCCCTAACCCAGAGATTCCCTCCCAAGGGCTTGTCTAGAATTCAAATTCTCCAAACTGGATGTCGTCCACAGGTCCATTGGACCACTTATCAGTTTGCCGATTGTAGATTCCCTTCTTGACCCAACAGGATAAAGGGGTTCACAAGGTGTAGACAGTCTTGTTTACACATGTTTTAAACTTAATCTGCCAATGAATTGATTGTTATATGGGGGAACCCCTCTCCCTTACATACAAATTAAGGAACTGAGGCCCAGAGACATGAAGGAATTGGCCTCGGGCTGCAAAGGGGACCATGACAAAGCTAAGGTTCAAGCCCAGCTTGGCCTCCAGAGCCAACTTGCTCTTTCAGGATGACCTCTGGCCAGCAAAGGCAGATCCTGGCTTCCAGAGATCATCTTCTCTCCTTTGTACTGATGCGATTAGAAGCCTAGTAGGTGGGCAGGCCCCCTAGTGGAAGCAGGACAAGCACACCCTCCCTCCCTCCTCCTGCACTGCCTTTCTTGGGCAGACCTGTGACTCTCTTAGTTCTGTGTAGAAACTTTCCTGAATGGGAGATAAACCATGCATATCAGAAGTCTCTGAACACACACTGAACTGATGAAATCATCCTGTAGCTACTTTTTCTGGGGTGTTCACTTCACACACATTATGCACCCCACTTCACCAACAACCCTGTAAAATGGGTCCTTATGGCTGTAGTTGATGAGGAAATGAGACTCACTCAGGTATGAGCCGGAACACTTCTGTCAGGGGCTGGATTTGAACCCAGGTCTTCCTGATTTCAAGGCCAGCCCTTTAGCCATGACATCTGCCTTCCTAATCCCCATTCCTTGTGATCATAATGGGACAGGTTTGAATTCTCCAGATGACAAATTCTCCAATGAGGAGTTTTACAGCTTTCATAATCTTGATAGAAATGTTTCTCCCTATCAAATGGGGAGTTTTTGTCTGTTTAGTTGACAGCTGTCCCATCCTACATTGAGTGATAGGATAGAAAGGGTTAGTGAGCAGCTGCAGCCTCTGGAGCCCTGCAGTGGGACAGTTCCCATGGTACACTGTGTCCATTGTGGGATGAGCCATGGGGAATTGGATGTAATCCTAAGTGGATGTCCTGGAAAGCCCAAACTGGACAACCCGGAGCTCATGCCTGAGGACAAGGCAGCCCCAAGGGGCACATCGAGAGGGCTGCTGAGACAAGGCCAAGAGCTGGCCTGAACTAAGCAGGGGCCACAAAAGCAGACCAGAGCCTCATAGGTGTCCACGTCTAGCTCGCCTTTGCCAGGGCCTGCTGGGTGTGATTCAGGAACCAGCTAGGACCCGTTTTAGCAGCCCAGGATTTACACAAAACTGAAGAGGGATGGCTCCCAACCCCCACGCCCCCAGAACAGGGAGGACTCCCAAGCACAAGAACAATGGGGTGCAGCTTCTCTTCACCAATTGGCAATGGCCGGAGGCTCCTCTTGCCACCTCCAAAAAGCCCTAGGGGAGGAAGATTTCCAGTCTAGGGCACGGCTGGCCAGATGTGTTTCTTAATGACCACACCCACCCGGAAGTGGGCTGTGCCGAGTCAACCCTTCAGCCTCTAGGTAGGGTCTGACCCTGGTAATCTGATCTTTGCCTCAGATCCTCCCCCTCCCCCTTTCTTAGCATGCTGGGAAGTCTTGGCCTAGGAAAGACTTCTGGCACTAATCAAGTGAACTGCACACTCCTGAGGGCTTTCCGACCAGTCTGGACAGTGGCCCCTTCAGCCCGGCCTCTGCAGGACTCTGGATTTCCCCACATGGAAGTGCTCCCAAGGAAGACTGATCTCGTCCTTTCTGTTTTTTTCTTGTGTGACCTGAAACAAGTCGCTGGGCCTCAGTTTCCCCATCTGTTAAATGAGGGGTTGGACTCAGCTGCTAAGATGCTTTCTATGATCTTTATGTTCCCTGGAGTGGGAGCTTCTTGCCCAGTACCTGTCTAAGAGCGGCAGTAGTGGGGGTGCTGGGGAGAGCTTGCCTGAGGTAATATTCACTGATGGAAAGGGACCCCAGTGACTCAGACTTGTGTCTGAGAGTGACCGCACTCTGCACCCCCTCTCTGGGGCTGAGGGAGAGCAGCAGTAGGGGCTCAGTGGGGGTGGGGCATGGAGGCTTCCCTTCTAGCCCCGTGGCCCTTTTTGCACTCGGGGAGGTAGGGAAGGATGTTTAGGCCAGTCACTCACTTCCCTGTTTTTGTCCACAATAAATTAAAAGAAATTTTCTGAGGAAGCTACTCTGACGATAGTAGTGGCAGAGGCTGCAGTCTCCAGGTCTGACTTGTTTGTTATGAGACAAGAGATGATGGGACAGGCAGTGTCCCCCACCTGACTTGGATCCAACTGCTCCCACTTGACCTTCCATCCCCCTTCCTCACCCTAGTTCTCTTACATTTGCAGGTTTCCTTCCAGACTTGGCTCAGACACTTGTACCAGAGGCCTCTCTCCTGCTCCCCCCAACCACCCCCTTCCCCCCAGCTGCTCTTTCTACTTATCTTGAATAAGCATCTAGGTGGCAAATGGATAGAGGGTTTCTCTTGGATATTTACTGGCCTGGTGACCCTGGGCAAGTCACTTAACCTTTATTTGCCTCCTTTCTTCTTTTATAAAATGGGAATAATATTATCCCTGCCTCCCAGGGTTGTTTGGGGAACTAATGAAATGCTATTTGTAAAGCAATTTGCAGCCTCTCAAGCTATGTAAACGTTAACTATTTATCATTTACGTACCCATTCCTGCCCCTTTAGAACAGAAGCTTCTTGAGGACCCGGGATGTTTTTGCTATTTTTTCTGTATTCCCCAAGGCTTGGTGATTGAGGCCTTTTACCTGTGGAACAAAAATAGACTTGGCTTTTCAGATGTCTTTTTTATCTAAATTCAAAAGGTCCAAAGTCCATTCCATCCCTAATTCTCAGATCGTACACTCTCTGAAACCTGACCCCAGCCCCTCAACATCCCTTTCCTTGAACAGAGAACAGTACTTTTCTCAAGAAGTATCTTCATGGGATGGAGGTTGGCTTGACCAAGTCGCATTTCCCTATGAACCAAGCTGTACACTGATGGACTTATTGAATTCAGGAGTGGGTGGCCAGCAACCGTGTACCTGATTCTTCCCCCCTCTTCTTCTTCCCTTCCTCCTTCCCTCTCTTTCTCCCTCTCCATCTTTCTCTCTGTTTCTGTGTGTGTGTGTGTGTGTGTGTGTGTGTGTATACATAAAAACAATGCAGTTGAATAAGAGAGGAAGGAGGCGACCAGCACTTAACTTGCCTGCTGTCCTCTCCTTCTTTTACATGTGCCTGGCTTGCCAGGCCAGGTCCAACTTGCAGGACAGTTTTTTAGGGTCAATAAATCATGATACTCACTGAGTGAAGTCTGCTACACTTGTTGGTATGCCTGTCACTAACAAGGCTTCTGACTCAGCCCTAGACCTGCTTCAGGCTTTCTCAGTAGCACCTTAAGCAGCCTGAAGTTAAACAAGTCAGATAAAAAGGCCCCTCCATGTGAAGAATGTCTTAGGCTATTGGGTTCTTCTGTGCCCATTCTGGATGGCACTTCCCATATAGCAGAAGAGGTGCTCACATGGCACCTTTGGAAGGACTGCTCTCTGCATTAATAGTTTTCCTGTCACCAAACATCATCTCCCCTCCACCTTTTTTTCCCACTGTTTAATTTGTAGGCTTATTAAGGATGCCCCATAGCCACTGACTTCGGGTGTTACTTGCTAGAGACCCTGTGGTACAGTTAAAAGAGCAATGAATTTGGAGCCACAGGATGTGAATAAGAATTCTGACTCTCCAGACTGTGACCCACGTGGTTTAGGGCATCATCCTCATCCTCATCATCACTGCTAGCTTTGATATAGTGCTTTAAGATTTGCGAAGCTTTTTACATATGTTAATTCACTGGATCCTCACCCTTACCTTGGGAGGTAGGTGCTATTATTATGCCCATTTGGGGCAAACCCGGCTAGTAAGTTGTCCAGGGCAGAATTTGTTTTCATTTTCAGTTCCAAATTCTTTCCCTCCCTCTACTCTCTATCTCACCCCTTGCAACCACCTAGCAGCCTTGAGTAATTTAACTTCTCTGAGCCTCAGTTTCCTCCTCTAATGAAGTGAAAGAGAATCATCTAGATAACCCACAGGGTCTTTTTTGAGCAGGAAATCTAGGATGCCCCTCCTACCTTGGGTCTGCTTTGTCACTTCAGGGCAACTAGAAACTGACAGAAGTCATTCTAATGAGGGATAAAGAGGCCTGGGAGGTGTGTGTGTGTGTGTGTGTGTGTGTGTGTGTGTGTGTGTGTGTGTGTGTGTGTGTGTGTGTGTGTGTGTGTGTGTGTGTGGTGTAATAATTTAGTGCAGGGGAAAGAGCTCTGGACTTGGAAGCAAACGATTGGAATGTTGCCTTTGTCACATGTGTGATGGCCCTGTCTGTAAAACCCCAGGGATCCTCCTGGTACAAAGGGAAGAATGTTGACTAGACTCAAAGAGTTTGGGTTCAAAGCTCACCTTGGGGCCTGCCTACCTGTGGGAACCTCCTTGGGGCTCACTCTGTAAAGTGAGGGGGGGTGTCGGACTAAATGGCTTCGGGGGTCCCTTCGGACACTGAACCTACAAGGCTGGAGAGAGAGAGATGTAGATGTAGGCTCACAGATGATGGCTGGCATTGATTTTTTTCTCCAGCTAAGTTATTATTAGTATTGCCGCCTGATTCAGCAAGGGTAACAAATGTCTGCATGATCTCCCTGGTTTTTCCTACCCCCCATATACACATACACACACATTCGCATGCAGGCGCGCGCGCGCACACGCACACACACACACTCCTCTGCGAGCTGCCAGATTCTGTCATCGCCCTGTGTCAGAAGCCCTGTCGCACCAGCCTGATTGGCGGGCTTTGTTTATTCTGTACCCAGATTCCTTGTCCCGGCAGGCAGGCCATAGCAGAGGGCCGCTGATTGGCCGGTGCTCCTCGCGGACCCTCCCTCCCTCTTTCTCCCTCGCATGGCACACACCACAGCCAGGGCTGCGCGGAATCCTAAAGCAGCCCGATTTACATCCATTCATGAATCCGTGACGTCAGCCCCGGCTGGGGCTCCTTTGCAGCGGGCTGGCCGTAGGACCGTGGGGGTGGAGGTCCCCGTTTTTGGCCTTCCACCCTGCTCTTCTAATGGCCTTCCATCTTCTTTCCAACCCGAAAATGGAGCAGCGCGTGTAGGAATCCTTGCTCGCCGTGAGTATTTCCTTGGGCTTATCGGCATCTGCCTTTATTTGGTGGGGCCAGATGGATGGATGGATGGTGTGTCCGCGACCTGCCAGGCTCGGGAGGCTGAGCGCAGGGAGAGGGGCTGGGGGAGAGAAGCCGCGCTCTCGCTCTCGGAGGCTGCCGACCTCGGAGGCTGCTGACAGCTGGTTTTCCTTTGCTCTTCTGCATACTCGGTGTGGACATTTTTCATTTACGATCCTGCACGTTATCCCTTGGTGCTGCCCCTGCTGTCCTGAAACGGGGATGAACTTTTCGAGCCCGTTCGGATCTGTGGAGGGCATCGGGGGCAAAGCCCCGGGCACCTCCAGCAGGGCCGGCTGCAGGGAGACGCCAGCCTTGAACCTGCGAGCCAATTGTCTTCCTTTCTTTCTCTTTCTCCTTCTTCCGCAAGCCTTCCTATCGTGAGCCGCTTGCTTTTTGGAAAGGATAAGGTACTGGTTCAATGAAATCGGCTTTCTTTCTCGGCGGCCAAAGAGGAATCCACTGTGATTTCTTTGCCTTGCTCCGGCTGTAGATTTTACTTAAATTTTTATGGAAAAAACGGGAAAGCTTAAAGTTCAATCAGAAAGCTTATGCCAAGGGTGGGGGTGGGGGGGTAACCCTCTGAGTCATAACCAGTGCCCAATGACCCCGGGAAAAGCTAGCAAGGAAAGTGTGGATTCCAGTCCTGAATTGTTGCAAGTAGAAACGTTCCCGAAAGATACGTTTATCCTTCCATAGGAGCTGCAACCCCCAAAGCAGTTTGGGCAACATGGATGTTCTCTGATTTGTTCATTTATTGGCGACTTTCTGTGTGTTTCAGTTCAGAAGCTTTTCTTAGAGGATCTCAGGTGCCCAGAGCTATTTTAGCGCTCAGGAAGATCCAAGATGAAAACTGGGGTGGCAGAAGAAAGGGAAGTGGGGGCACCCTCGGTGCAGGAGACTTATTTAAAGCCCAGGCATCGGATATGGCAGCATACTTAACGCATGTGCTGGGCTCTTTCCCAAGAGAGTCTTCCTTATTTTCCAAATCGATCGCGTTTACAAAGGAGAGCAAGGGAAAGGATGTTCTCCAAAAAAGATAGGCTGGTCATTTAGTGGGAATGAGGGATGGCTGATGGACAGCCCACGGGGCTTCACTGAGAGCCTCACAATGGCAGAGGAAGCAAGGGAAGCCTGCAGCACTTAGGGTGGCCCTCCTGTGGCAGACCTATGGGAGGGCACTGACTTGAGTCACCCGGAATGGTCAGGTATGGGTGGGCTGCAATCTGGTGTTGGAGAGATGAGATCACACCCTCAGATGAAGTAATGAGAGTCAACCTTTACCTTAGATAATCAATTATTTAGTTTTTAAATGACCTCAGTCGGATGTTTCCGTCTTCCTAATATGTTTCCATGATTTGGAGCTTCTTTTTAAAGTTTTCGATTATGGCTACAAAGCTAGCCTTTCAGATATTTGCCAACATCTTCCAGCTGTGTATTCAGAGCCAGTTTTGGTCAGCATCTGGAGGTATTTGAAATCAATTCAGCAAGACTTTTTTCCCCCCAAAGCACCTACTATGTGCCAGGTACACATAGCTAGATGCTGGGTATACAAAGACAAAACCAAAGCTGTCTCCCATAGGCAGCTTACATTCTGATGGAGGGAGCAGAACTCACCCCAGACATAGATAAGTAAACCGAAAGCCTGTACAAAATAATGCAAAGTGATTTCAAAAGATAGAGAACATTAACCATTAACTACTAGAGGAGGGAGAGGAGAGGAAAGGAGAGGAGAGGAGAGGAGAAAAGGAAAGGAGGGGAGGGAAGGGGAAAGGAGGGGAGAGGAGAGGAGAGGAGAGGAGAAAAGGAGAGGAGGGGAGGGGAAAAGAGGGGAGAGGAGAGGAGAGGAGAAAAGGAGAGGAGGGGAAAGGAGGGGAGAGGAGAGGAGGAGAGGAGACGAGGGAAGGACAGGAGAGGAGAAAAGGAGAGGAAAGGAGAGGAGGGGAAAGAAGGGGAGAGGAGAGGAGGCGGAGAGAGACAGGGACAGGGAGAGGAAAGACTGGGAGAGAAAGAGAGACAGAGAACAAGGAGGAAAAGACAAAGGAGGGGGGAGAGAGAAGAGAGAGGCAAAAGGGGATAGACAGAGACAGAGAGAGATGGAGACATAGAGTGAGTGCATGGTATGTTTATGTGCTAAAGACGCTGTGCTAAATTCCAGGAAAACAACCAGAAGAAAACATATATATATAGTCCTCAACATCAAGGAAAAGGTCATTCCCACAATTTTTGTAGCGTAGCTGCCAAGAGATGGTCATTCACTTTCTTTAATGCTGTTTCCACCGATAAAACCATACCCATTTCTAAGGTGGAACCATTTGATGATATAAAGAACTTTGCTGGCAAGAACTTTTGATTCTGGATGTTCAGCAGCTGTAGCTTCTGAGGAAGAAGGGGCTAGAGCCCCTCCCAAGGCATTAGATCAGAGGCATCCCTCTCAAGGTTCTGGGGATGTTGTCTGTGGGGGCCACACTGAACACAAGATTAGTGTTTTCGAGGTGAGGGCACCACCATGCCCAGGGTTTCTTTGGGCTAAGATCTCTGTCAGTGGCTATCAGTCATTAGTTGATATTGGTGGCAATGAAGAAAGTGAGTCCTTCTTCCCCCTTCATTGCTCCCCTCTCTTATAGATGTTGAGACCCAGCTAGGAGCAGGGCAGTTGGCCTCAAGGACACTGGTATCCCAATGCTCATGTGTTCAGGGTCCTGGGTCTCCATCAGTATCTGTGGGGAGGTGGTGGTCAAGTGACTGGTCAAGTGGCTGTGGGTGATTTGACTCACCTGGCACCTGCTACCTTCCATCTCTCCCTCAGGGAGTCTGAATGAAGCCCTACATTCTGGATCTCCATCCTTAATCCAGAAGTTTCTCTGGCTCTCCAGCATTTACGCTTTCCATAGTTTTTCAGGCTTTTATCACCATGTAGCTAGTCTCAGCTATTTCTTTGGTGTTTAAAATCCTTTTAAGCCTGAGGAAATGTTCTTAGTCAGCTACTAGGTGTGGAATATGGTGAAAGGGGCTGGAGGAGGTACAGACACTCAAGACAGAGCTCTCACCCTGACAAAGCTTAGTCTGGCAGCAAGACAAACAGCATCCATAATCCTTTGCGTTGACTGGACCAAACAACAAAAGCCATAAGGAACTTCTTAAAATATGTACCTTTGGCAGCATCAGTGTCGCAGAATAAATGGAGCCCAAGACCTGGAGTCAGGACATCTGGGTTCAGATCATTTGGAAGCTATTTGATCCCGGAAAAGTCATGTAACTTCTGAGGCTCAGTTTCCTGACCTGAAACATTTTCCCTTTTGAGGTTGGGCAGTATTTTGGGAAGGCCACGTGGAAATGGGAGTTGTCATTAAGGCTACATATATTCTTGAGAGCGAGCATAATGGTGCCATAGGCCATGTTTTTCAGTTGGAAGCCCTGGCTTTGATTCCTGTCCTCACTTAGTGCCTGTGTAATTGTGGTCAAGTCACTTAATTGCTCTGGGCCTCAGTTTCCTCACCTGTGAAATTAGGAGTTTATATTTGGTGGTCTCTAAGTTCCAACTGTAAATCTATGATTATAATATCTTTTTAAAAACTATCAGCATCTGTACATTCTCCCAGGAGACAGTTTTTTTCCTCATGGATGAAGTAAATATATCAATGCATAGAGTACTGGACCTCAAATCTGTCCTCAGCCACTTATTGGTTATGTGATCCGAGGCAAGTCACTTTATCCAGTCTGCCTCTGTTTCCTCATCTGTATATAAAATGAGTTGGAGAAGGAACTGGCCAACCCCTCCAGCATCTTTGCCAGGAAAATCCCAAATCGGGTCATGAGGAATAAAATAACACAAATTAAAAGCACAAAAACCATCCATTGAAGACACAGCTTTGCCTTACTCTCCCCACCCCAGTGTTTCTATTTCCAGGACTTGTTTTGTTTTGGTAGAATGTAATCTTTAGGTCAAGCAGCTTTCATATCCCCAATGTCAAAACTATAGGTTCCTAATAATTTTTAAAATTTGGTTGAATTCAAGATATATTTATTTCCACATCTGTAATGCTTATAGAAAAGCAAAGCATCAGACTGTAACTTTCAGCTGTTTAATATCAAACAATAAAATCCAGTGTAGCAGCAGCTCTCAATAGATGGCATTCTGTTTAAAAAACAAACAAACAAAACAAACAAAAAACTGAAGCTATTCCAGAAGTTGGAATTAACTGATTTTGTAAACAAACATAGTCAAGCCAAAGATGAATCCTAGGAAACTGTCAGGGGCATGAATCCCTAAAGCCAGAAGCCAGTAAACATTAAATACCTACTATGCGTGAGGCTCAATGCTAGGTGCTGGGGCTTGTTGTGTTCATCCATCGTTGCCAAAGAAGACCACGCCATCAGAGAAATGATGACATGACTTGCACTTGACTGTTTTGAGTGAGGGAGGGCTGTGCAGGTCACCAGCCTCACTTCTCCTCCAGAGCCAACTGAATCCAGTGACCAGATATTCATCAGGATGACTGGAGATGACCCAGGATGCACTGGGAGACCTTGGGCCCTTTAGGCCAAGGTCTTTGCAGGTACTCAGGTGAGGCAACACCCATTCATTGAATAGGCCTGTTTAAGAAGTAGTCAGGCACGGCCCCTTTAATGAGGTCAAGAAAAAGAAAGACTTCAGGTTGGATGGAAACCACAACAGTTACTATTGATAATCATTCTAAAGCTATGAGGGTCTAGAAGAGCCCTTAGGCAGGGGCCCATTGGAGTCCCAGTTTCAGAGTGCAGTGGGTTTAAGGTTTCAGGACAGGACAGGACAGGACAGACTTCCTTCCATCCTCAGGTCCTCAGATGTGTGAACTCAAGGTCCTTCTTCATGGTGAGGCTCTGACAGCCTTCTTGGTGTGTCATGGATCCTAGGCAGCCTGGTTTGGTGAATCCTACAGAGCTCTTCTCACAGCAATGTTTTGTTTTTAAACTTCATAACTGAAGGAAATGCTAAACTTTACTTGGAGGGTAGAGAAAATAAAAGTGTAATTTTTTTTCCCATCCAAGTTCACCAAAAAGGTGAAATCAGTCCCTACCCTCAAGGAGCTTCTCATGGGCCACTCAATGACTAAAACAAATCTGGCAAGTCAGCCTAGTTGGGGGATAGAGTGCTGGACAGACTCAGAATCATCAAGAGCTGAGCTCCACTTCTACCTCAGATACCTACAATCCTGGGCAAGGCAGTTAACTTCTTGGATCCTTAGTTTCTTTATATGTAAAATGGGCATAATGATGCTTACAGTACTTGCCTCTCATGTTTGCTTTGAGGCTTGATGTGGAGCTCTTTGAAACCATCAGGTACTGTATAAATCGGACTAAGTCGGACTAAGCTGGCCAGTTTGGTTCCTCCAGTCTGAGGTCCTCGAGCACAATTACAGCCATGTAATCATTAGGGCAGCCACATGTCTGGGACTGCATTTCTAGGACACTTAAAGGTTAGCATAATCCTAGCAACAGCCCTATGAGTTTGGTAGTGCCAGGATTATGGGCCCTATTATGTGCAGATGACAAAGGTGAGAGTCAGAGAGTGTGAGATTTTCCTGAGGTCACACAGCTGATACATGTCAGGAGCCAGATTTCAAAATCAGGTTCCCCGATCCCAAGTCCAAGACTCTTTCTGAGAAACAGACAATGCTGCTTTTCACTTTGTGTGGACTGGAGAGGATTTCCTGAGCAAACACTGGCATTTGAAAAGTTGGAACCTCTTCCTTCCTTCCCTTCTCTCTTTCTTCCTTTCTTTCTTCCTTCCTTTCTTTCTCTTCCTTCCTTCCTTTCTTTCTCTCTTTCTTTCTTCCTTCCTTTCTTCCTTCCTTCCTTCCTTCCTTCCTTCCTTCCTTCCTTCCTTCCTTCCTTCCTTCCTTTCTTCTTTCCTTTCTTCCTTTCTCCCTTTCTTTCTTTCTATCTTTCTGTCTTTCCTTCTTTCTCTCTTTCTTCCATTTCAGTTCAACAAGCATTCATTAAGCCCCTTACTGTGTGCACGGCACCAATCCAGCTGAGAACAGAAGATACAAAGATATAAAGTGACTTTTTCTCTCTACCCTCAAAGATCTTACAGTTATATGGAGAGAAGACATGCACACAAATATATGAGGTGATTGTGATCAAAGTAAAGAAAAAAATCAGATAAAATGTTATAAAGGAATTGGAAGATAAGGTCCCTCTTCCAAGGCTGGGCATGGTTGGGGGGGGTGGGGGAGAAGAGGAGAAAGGGACAGATCAGGGAAATCTTTGGGGAAGAAATGACTTGGAAGCTGAGCTTGGAGGGAGGGGACCACATCCTCTCCCTGATGAGTCAGATATTTCATGGCTCCAGGATAACTCTTACAGGTTTGGGGTGGTTTCCCAGTGTCAGAACTTATTGATATCAGTCAGCCAGACTTGATTCACTTTTAGCAAGTGGTATGAACTTAGCTGGTAGAGATTAGAGGAGGGCACAGGCCATGCTTTCCCAAATCCACGGTCCACTCTTCCTCCTTCAGCCCCTCTGGTGTCAGGGGGAACTTAGACCGTAGTTTAGACAGCTAATGTGGCCAAGGGGTAACCCACTGCTCCTGGAAGCACTCTAGCTGGAGCCCTTGAGATGTCCCCCTTAGGTGTGGGGCAACTTTTCTGCCGGACTCAGTTTTCCTCACCTCATCTAGTGAAGAGACTGAAGTCCAAACTATTTCTGTCCCTAAGAGGTCCCAAGGCCATCCTTCAACAAAGGAGATGTAGAAGGAGAACAGGCTCTTCTTCCCCTCCCCCCAAGGGCAGGTCTGTCCTCTCCCCTTCCAGATTCTGGAACCTCACAGGCTCTATGATTCTATAAAGTTTCACCCAGAGATATGACAAAATCCCTCAGACAATCAGAATAGACCCTTCTGTTCACAGTTGAAGAGGTACCCAAACTTTGTTCACACCTAGGTGGTTAGGAAGCTAAGTCAAAGTTCTCACCTTGGTCCCTTGGACCTTAAATCTCTGATTCTTTCATTGCCTTTTAAAGGAAGAAACTAGCCCAGCCTACATGGAGTTGATGTTGCTTCTACCAAAAGACCAGGAGTAGAGAGATCAGCCTTGAGAAGGAGGTCACCTTCACCTTTGTGACTAAGGGCAAAGAAAAGAGGACTAATATTAGAAGTATGGAGAGGGAGAGATGAGACAGCTCAGGGCAGATAAGACTAGGTCTTCTCAGTGAAGTAAGAGTGAGGTCCTCTGCTGAGAGAGAAGGTGATAGAAATGGAATCATATAGGCTTGAGGAGAGAAACAAAGGTCTGGAATAGTCAACAAGCATGTACTGAGTACCTCCTATGTGCCTGGCACTTGGAATTCAGAGCAAGATGAAACTCCTCTCTCTGTCCTCAAGGAGCTCATGTTCTAAGGGGAAAGGAGAGCAACATGCAAGTAACTATGTACATACATGATATCTTCTGTGTAAATGAAGGGTGATCTCTTGCACTAGCAGTGGGAGGGATGGGAAGATGGGTTTTGAGCTAAGCCCTGAATGAAGCTGGGAAGTAGGGGTGACGAGAAAGCAGCCAGGCATGGGGGCCAGCCAGTTCGTGGAGGGAGTAAAACAGAAGACTGGAAAGGGAGGAAAGGAACAGGCTGGGAAGGGCTTTAAATGCCAAGCATAGAACTTTCTAGTTGATCCTGGAGGTTGTTCAGAGAGAACCACTGGAGTTAATGCAGGGCTGGAGGGAGGCAGATTAGTGACATGGTCAAAATGTTTAGGAAAATTATGTTGGAAGTTTAGTAGAAAATCTACTGGAGTGGGGAGAGGCAGGGATCCCAGTTAGCAGGCAATCATAATAACTCAGGAGAGCACTCATCGGGCCCTGTACAAGTAGAGAGAAGGGGATGTCTACATAGAAGAGATTGTATCTAGGTAGAAGAGACAAGATTGTAGTAGGTGGTCTATATGGTGTAAGTACGAGTGAGGACTCAAAGGTGACAGTGAGCCTGGGTGACTTGGAAGGACAGATGTTCCCTCAGTAGTAAGAGGAAAGTGGGGAAAGGGAAGGTTTTTGGAGGCATAAATGAATTCTGTTTTGAATTTGTTAAGTTTGAGCTGCCTTTGGGACATCTAACTGGAGATGGCCAGAGAGCAATTGTGATAGAGGAGCAGAGCTGAGGAAACAGATCAGGTGGCCTTAGGATATACAGGGAATCCCAAAGGCTTATTAAAAGTAAAGGGTACCGCCCTATAAGAAATTATGGAAGAGAACCTGTATAAACTGATGCAAAATGAAGGGAGCTGAACCAGGAGAACAGTTTCTACAATAATAGTAATTTTGTAAAAACAAGCAACTTTGACAGACTTAGGAGTTTCCATCCACACCATGACCCACAATTCTGAAAGGGCATCTAATGAAGCATGCTAGAGAACTGATGGACTCAGAGGACACACTGAGACATATTTTCTTCTCTTTGTCAATTTGCTTTTCATTTATTTCTCTTTGGATGTGGTTAATGTGGAAATTTGTTTTGCATGATTCTACATATTTGTAGAAGATTGTTTTTCTTGCCTACTCAACAGGTGGGGAGGGGAAGAATTTGGAAATGAAAATAAAAGGGAACTTAAAAGTAAATAAAATATATTTTTTTAAAAAGCTTATTAAGTTTAATACTTCACAAAGACTTTGGGAACACCCTGTACAGATCTGGGAGTCATCTGCGTAGAAATGGTAATCTAACCCATGGGAGCTGAGGATATCACCAAGCAAAATGGTGTACAAGGAGAAGAGGAAAGGGTGGGAGGGACTATATAAAGATTCAGTAAAGGAGACCTAGTTGTGGTCAGACAAAATAGGAGGAAAACCTAGAGAGGAGAGACTGTCCTGGATGGAAAAGTGATTGACAATGTCAAAGGTCACAGAGAGGTTAAGAAGGATGAAGACTGAGTGAAGGCCATTAGACTTGGCCATTAAGGAACAGAGCCCAGTGGGGAGCAGGATTGGCAGGGCTCCAGAGGGCTCATTTGAGTCCGCAGTAGACCTGGGGAGCTGACCTGTCTCTACATCCTTTAAATAATCACATGATCTAAGGTGTCCTTAAAGATAAGCTTAGTAGGAAAATCAGTCCATCAATCAGTACATATTTAAGGTTTGTGCTAAACATTAGGCAAAAGACAATACCTGCCCTCAAGGAGCTGACCCTCCAATGGGGGAGGCTACTAGCAAACAAACATATACAAACAACACTATACACGATAAATAGGAGATGTTTAACTGAGGGAAGGTACACACATTCAAGAAGGCTGGGAAAGACTTCTTGTAGAAGGTGAGATTTTAGGTGGGACTTAAAGGAAAACAGGTTGCTCAGTTGTTCAAGCAGAGGACAAATTGAGAGCTTCCAAGAGAATGTCCAGAGCAGAGAGATAGAGTGTCTTGTCTTGGAACAGCTCAGAAGCCAGTGTTACTGGATGAAGTGCATGTTGGGGAATAAGAGACTGGAAAGATAGAAGGGGGCTACATTATGATGGTCTTTGAATGCCAAACACAGAATTTTGTATTTGCTCCTGGGGGCAATAGGGAGCCAATGGAGTTTATTGAGTCTTAGAGTGACACAATCAGACCTGTGCTTTAGGAAAAGCACTTTAGTGAATGGAGGATGGATTGAAGTAGGGAGAGACATGAGGCTGGCAGACCCCCTAGCACCTATTGCAATAGTCCAGGGGTGAGGTGCAATCTCATCAGGGTGGGAACAGTGGCAATAGATGGTGCAGAGGTGAAATCAACAGGCCTTGGCGCCATATTGAATATGCGAGGATGAGAGAGAATCGAGAATCCAGGATGACTCCTAGGTTGGGAGCTGGAGGAAGAAGGAGTTTAATATATTATCTCATTTGTTCTGAGTGAACAAAAAGCATTTATTAAGAGTTTGTGATGTACCTACACTGTGCTAAATGCTAGGGATGAAAATACAAAATTAAAGTACTTCCTTTCAGGAGCTTCATATTCTGGGATTGACTACGTGCCCTGGCAAATCATTGAATTTCCCTGACATGCAGTAATCCTCTGTTTAATGGAAACCATGCTGCCTCCCAAGTTTTCTGGATAGTCTATCTGATATCAAATGTGTGC
Organism: Notamacropus eugenii; assembly: GCF_028372415.1. NCBI lineage: Eukaryota > Metazoa > Chordata > Mammalia > Diprotodontia > Macropodidae > Notamacropus > Notamacropus eugenii. The sequence continues at coordinate 56,085,076 of NC_092873.1, read as the reverse complement.
AGAAGAGCTTTGAAGGCCATTGGAATGAGCCAAACTTTCTTGGATTCAAAGCTACTCCTTTCAGTCAGGAGTGGGCAGGGATTTTTGAGTGGAAGCAAATAAGCCACTTTTGTCTTCCGACCATTGCCCTAGTATAAGACAGATTTTAAAAATTTGCTATTGACCTATCTATGCCTCAGTTTTCTCATCTGTAAAATGTTCTGGAGAAGGCAATAGCAAAGTACTCCAATTTCTTTGCCAAGAAAACCCCAAGTAGGGTCACAAAGACTTGGACATGACTGAAACAACAATTGCTCTATCAATTAAGAATATTGGGTGCCTACTGTGTGCAAGGCACTAATCCCACAATCCTACATGCTCAGAAGTGAGTGAGATTTCCAAGATCCATGAGGTCCAATCGGTATCCACTCCTAGACATTGTAGGGTGAACAATGTTACATTTTACTGTTTCCTTTCTAATTCAGTTGTTGAATGTTGGTGAAAAGAGCACTGACCTCAGAATCATGAGGACCTTGGTCAAATCCCACCTCAACGCTTTCTAGCTGGGTGACCCTGGGCAAGCCATTTCACTTCTCTTTGCCCCAGTTTCCTTGATCATAAAATAAGTTCATACTTGTAGGACCCATCTTACATGTGAGGATCTCCCTGGCAGTATAGATTGGCACCCACTCTGCAATTTATAGACTTCAAGAGCTGCCTGACAGGGAGCAGGGTACTAAGTGATTAGTAGCTATCATATGTAAATGATGCACTCAGAGGTGTGCAAACCACTTGACAAACATCTCACTTGATCCTCATAGCAGTTCTGGGAAGCAGGTGCTGTTATTATCCCCATTTTACAGTTGAGGAAACGGAAGCAGACAGTGATTAAGTGACTTGTCCAAGTATCTTGGGGCTAATCATCTTGAGGCTGGATTTGAACTCAGGTCACTGGGTCTCAAGCCCAATGCCCTAGCCATTGTGCCACCTAGCTGCCTCTAATTAGGTCATTTGCCGAGGGTCACACCAGCTGGACGTGTCAGAAGCAAGTATTCTCGACTCTCAGGACAACTCTCAGTGCCCTTTGCCACACTGCTTCTCCTTACAATGTTATTAAATGAATGCCATCTATTATTATTATCATTCTTCCAGGGAACCGGAGATGGCTTTATTTAATTAGTAGCACTTTAGATCTGTCAAAGACGAGCTCTAGCCTGTGACGTCCATCCATCAGAGTGGCTAGAGTATGTATTCAGTCCTCCCAATGTTAGTGCACTGGCTAGTTCTTCGAATACCTGCACTGAAAACTTCTTAATGGACTTATCCCTCTCATTCCCTAAGGACCCTGGGGCCTGAAGTCCACATCCAGCCCCCAGAATGATCCCAATGCTCACCCCCTCAGCCTCTAAGAGAATAATAATTCCTCCATCAGCAGGCTACTAGTGGCTCCCAGTGAGATGGAGCCACTCAATGAAGTTACACCAATGTTGATTGACACTTAATGTGTGCAGAGTGCTTGCCCAAATATTGGGAGAGATGCAAAGTTTAGGTAAGGTATTTATTATATTGACCATATAAGATGCATATACTCATATTTGAAGTCTCATCGAGGCAAGATTCCAGAGATAATCCATCCACACCTCTCGGGTGAATACGTATATCAAGTGCCCCCTGCACCCCTTCCACTGGCACCATGTCGACAAATCATCTCTTCACCAATTATGAGAGTCTTGGTCAAACTACTTCTGGCATGTCTGGAAAGTAGCACTACTCTGGTCCTGTTGAGAGCCTGGACCTGGGTCTTATGAACAGAGAGAAGGAAGGGAGGAAATCTGAGTAATGTGGTAGAGACAGAAATGCCAAGATGGCAGCTAGTTGGATAAATAGGGTGAGGTACAGTGAGGATGACACCAAGGTTGTAAACCCAGAGGGCTAGTAGGATGCGAATCCCTTGGACAGGAATAGAATGGTGATCTGATCTGATTCGGGGTCCTGAAATGTCTCAAAAACCTTGAATATCCCTGAGGCCCTTGGAGGAAAAGTACTTGGTGACTGTGTGGAGGCTTCAACATATTCCCAAAGATGTCCACATGAGAAGTAGTGTAAAAGGGACCAGAAAAAGAGGAAGGGCTAGTGAGAGAGAGAGAGAAAGACAGAGAGATAGGGAGGGAGAGAGAGAATGAGTAGTTAGACATCCTAAGTAGCTGCACAAAAAGATCATAAGGGCTCAAGAAAACGATCTCCCGTAGGTCCTTTATGGGAGATTTAAGGAACCTAGAATCAGAAAATCTAGAAGGACTAGGGCCTGCACTTTTAGAGGGAGCAGACACATTTCTAAGAACACTGATATATACAATCAGTATGGTTGATTCCATCATAAAATTTGTCAACAAAATATTGCCTTGACTGTTTTAGCAATAATAAAACTCAAAATACTGGATTCTGAAACTGCCTTTACCTTCCTGATTATTAACTAAATACAAACAAAATAGATTGTCCTAACATTTCAGTTCCCAAATTTAATATTTGTATGTAAGTCCAAAAGAAGAAAAAACACACATAAGAAACCGTTATTACTAAAAACTAAATTACCTTTTTCTCTGGATGCACATACCTAAGTAATTTCTATTAATTCACTGGTACAATTTTCTTCAAAACATTGTCAGTAAATATGATTATTTTTTAAAATTTCATTATGAACTTGGCAGTAAAGCAAACAAAAAAAGGAAATTAAAAAACCCAGTATGACTATATAATCAGGACTATTTATCATAAAAACATAATTTAACCACCTAATAACAATAACAACCATTCAGTATTCTCTTGTGATCACTTTATTTGTCCATTTTCATCAGTTGATTGAGAACATTTGCAAACATTAAAAAATATTTTACCCTTAGCCTTGAAACTTATGGTCAATATCACATGGGAACAATTGCTATATTTCCACATCATGGTCACCTCCAGTTCTGCAACTGAGGATTGACCTATGTAGCCTCAGCCTACACCCTAATTACCATGCAATATTAGCTCCTTTGGATGGATAAGTGTAAAATGTGAATACTACCTTGAAAGTAAAGCCAGCCTACAAACTATCAGCAAAGAAACAAAATGTCTCTTGATTTTTCTGATTCTGCCAAACGTTCATTTTGACCACTTCAGAGCACAATTTTCTGCAGCATAAACCTCTCTGCTGCAAAAACTATGAGTTGCAAGACACACCAATCTGTAAAAAATCTCAATTGCAGGTGACCCCAAAAGCCATGGCTTCAGTTTTTTCTGAGCCCCAGAATTCAACCTTCTAGACTTTACAGGGAAGTTTAGCCCTTGTTCTAACAGGTGAGAATGAGGACTCCAGGCTCTGCCGATACTCTCTTCCAATCTCCACCAATGTAAATTTAGCTTTTCCAGGAGGCCTTTGTTTCTTGGCATGCTTATCACTGGATCCAAATGCTCTCTGTTCCTGGCTCTCTTCCTGGGATCACTAACTGCCCTGCTGGTGTATGTGTGTCTCCAGATTCACACTGCACAGTTGGCACCTAAACTGAGTCTCCCAGGTAGAGTTGCTCAGACACCACAAGCCCTTCTGGCCCAGGATTGATTCCTAGCCCCGCTTTGACACCACTGTAATTCAAAATGACACGTTGTGACTTTCCCAGCTTCTCTACTGCCCACCATCCTGGGACAGATTTTTTCAGTCTTTGCTATTTCCTGGACGTGTATGACCTTATTGAAAAGTTTGTCTTTCGGTATGCCCTGCCAAGTGTGCTGCCACACTGCCACCCAGGCATGGGCAGGCCTTCAGAATGACCAAGGAGTCACTGGACCAGCCTCCCCACCACCACCACCACCCAGGGCTCATGGCTGACATTGGTAATGGGCATTTTTATGGCACTTTAAAATTTGCCAACCCCTTTACTTACATGATCTCATTAGAGCCTCACTGAAACTCTGTAAGGGAGGGATATATGCACCACAGGCATTTTTGATGTTGTTTAGTGCTTCTGCTGTGTCTGACTCCTTGTAACCCCATTTGGGATTTTCTTGACAGACAATGGAGTAGTTTGCCATTTCCTTCTCCAGTTCATTTTACGGATGAGGAAACTGAGGCAAACAGGGTGAAGTGACTTGCCCAGGATCACTCAGCTAGGAATTATCTGAGGTCAGATTTGAGCTCACGAAGATGAGTCTCCCTGAGTCTAGGCCTGGTGCTCTGTGTTTCTCCCCATTTCACAGATGAGGAAACAGGTCAAACAGCAGCTAATAAATACTGGAGGTGGGACATACACTAAGGTCTCTGCTGAGTCCATGCCCAGTACTCTTTCTCACACTAGCTACTAATTGCTTTGCCTTGGTCCTTGACTATCCCTTCATGAGTGTTCTGCTAAGGTCAGAAGGCATGGATCCAGTTTATTTAAGCTCTTGAAAATAACCCAGGATGTTTGAGGATCTTTCAGTGACCACCTTTGTGCTCTCCAGGACCCATTTTTCCTAGTTAGGAAACCATCTAAAAGATGATGAGTAGGGTAGGCTTATCTTTTAGTTGTATAGACATTGCATCTGTTGTGTTATTTCCCATTATAGATGGGTAGGTAGAGATAGTTTAAATATATACACATATATTTAATGTATTGTTTATAATACAGAACATAAATATATGTAATATACTTAGTATATGTTTAAACACAAAATGAGCCATCACTAGAGAGATACATGGTCATGAAGGAGGCAGGTGAGCCATAGTGAGAGTGAGGAAGAACCAGAGGAACTGAGCTGCCCATGGGTCCCCTTGGTGCCCACTCATTGGCAAGCCAGTGGACCTACCTACCCCAGAATATTTATGGAAGGGCATGGACAAGATGTGCCCTGGAGATGGTGGGCAGGATCCACTGGGGATGAGATCCTTTTTGTGGAACCTTTGAGCATCTTACAGTGTCTCCGGTGATCTCTTTCAGTACTTCATGTGTTAGTTCAGCTTTGTCTGACATAGCAAGTGTCTGTCCCCTCCTACCAGAGCTGTCTGGTGACTCGGAAGCCTTGTTGTGGTGACCCACGTGGTCCGTCTGAAGAGCCCGAAGGCATTTCAGCCTGTGTGTGAGAGGCATTGTGTTTGCACAATTGTTTGCACTAGTCAGCACTGGCAACCTTGCCCAAGACAAACAGGCAGGTACTTTGTCTTTAGCTCCTTAGTGACCCCACTCAACACATGTCCCAGTACAAAAGACGAGCTTTCTCCTTTGGCCATAAAATGTAGGGGTCTTCGCCCTCTATCCTTGTTAAAAATATTTCAATCGCCGATTGAATCAATATTTCCATAGAACCGCCTTGTTTGTAATCATTTGTATTTTATTTTATGCATTTAAAAACATGATTCTGACCTTGCTCAGAGAGCTCCCCAAGGAGCACAGACAAGGCTAAGAACCCCTGCCATAAATCATTTTCATTCTGGAATCATTGTCTGGCCTCAGGAAATTCCCACCTCAAGAATCAGAAAATCCTTAAAAAAAATTTTTGTTTTGGCCCCAAAGACATATCCCAACATAAATAAAGACCCTTCACGAAATAATCACTCAATCAACAAGTATTTATTAAGTACCTGCTGTTTGCCCAGCATAGAGCTAGGCTCTGGGGATACCAGTCCAAAGAATGACTCGTCCCTACTCTGGAGGAGCTGACATTCTAAATGGAAAGATTGTGATTACTTCTAGGAGGAGGCAGAGAATGACATAAATATGCAAGGTAGTTAAATGTAAATTAGTCAGAGCCTGAGGGAATCACTGCCCTCTCTCTCTGAGTTCAGGCTCTGAGACCTCTCTGAAAATGCGCCCTTCCAAGCTTATGGTTAATCTTCAATTCTCATCTTGTACGATCAAATGAATTAGTTTTGTCCTATACTCATAGATTTCTTCCAACATCCATATTTCCCCCAATATGAATTTAAAAGGTCTCTAGTTCTTCATATAAAATCAGTGAAGTGCACTGGTTTCTCCATTCACTCCAGTATTTTGTTTTCATATTCAAAGTGAGCAAATGCTGTCTCAGAACTCGATGGAAGACCAACACCTTCCCTTATAACCTGAGCAGACCTATGTCCCCCACACATGTCTCTGTCAAAACTGACTTGTCTCAGCAGCAGCTTTTCATTTGTTATCTCAGACAAGTGAACAGTCACTCTGCTTTACTAGGCAGTTAGGGAGACCGAACTGTAACTGAGGGGGATCAGGAAAGGCTTTATGCAGAAGAGAATGCTTGAGGTGTGTCTCAAAGAAATAGAGGAATTCTGTGAGGACAAGAAGAGAAGAAAAGGTATTCTAGAGATGGGGGACAGGAAATGCAAAGGCATTGAGATTGGAGATGGAGCACTGTATGTGAGGAACAGAGAAGGACTATTTGGCTCCATCCAGCAGTGAGGAGGGGGAGTGATGTCCTGTGACACTGGAAAGTGAGGTTGGAGTCAGTTTGTGAAAGACTTTCAGAGCTAAATGGAGGAGCGAGCATGCATGGTTGGGGGTGGGAGACAGTTGGAGTAGAAGGGCTGGCCATCCAACTAATGCTTCAATGTTCACCAGCTCTAGAGAAGCCCAGGTGGTAACTGAGCAGCTCTAATTGTTATCAGATTTCCACAGAATTGTGTCTTTATAACTTTAAAGCTGGAAGGGAGGGACCTTAGAGGTTGTCTGGTATAACTCCCCTCATGTCATGCATGTTACCCCCTTGTTGAACATTTTACAGGGAAACTGAGGCCCAGGGAGTAACTTAAGTGAGTTGTCCAAATTTCTACAGTCAGTACCAGAGCCAGAATTCCGCCTTTTTTATATAGAGAGCTATTCAACCTAAACATTTTTTATAAATGTAGAAAATTATTAGAAGCTAAAAAATGTTGATAAATGCTAATAATAACCATGCCTATATTTGTCCTTCCAAATGTTTCCAATTCCTTTGACATAACATATGGTTTTGATTCACTGTATATGAAAACTGACCTGTTTTCCATATAGAAATTCTCATAAGCCTTGTTCTTTAATAATGCAATAAGAATTCCTTAAAGTGATCCATTTGTTTGGGGGGGGTTTGTATGGGCCTGGGGAAGTAGGGAAGAAAGAGCATACATGACGGAAAGAGCAAATGGAAGGTGTTTTCATTGATTCCATCCTGATCACATATAGACATAGTCCACCTAAGGTTATTGTTACTTGCTTCATTTCGCAGTAATAGAAAATATATCAACGTACATTAGGAAAGGACATTAAAGCTAGTATTTTTAAGTCTCCCATACGGTCAGGAAAGCCTCCAGTGAGATTGTTCAGCCCAGGTGCCCAGTTAGGACATTGATCACCTGGAGGATCTGAAGCGTGACATCACGCCATCCTTCTTTCATTCATGTTCATTTTCAGGAGATCAGAAAGCAACATGTGAAAGACATGGGTTTGAAAGAAAGGAGCCCTGTTGAGTTTGGAAAGGGTGGGAGGATTCTTGGGGGAGAATGTCAGAGAAGTGAGAGTGGGAAGGGATCGACGTCACTCTGCTCTCCAGGGGGATCCCAGCTGTCTTTTACCCAGCTGAGAGCACAAGCTAAATCAGGTTGTATTGGATGGGGACAGCGCACTTCAGTGGCCTGGGTTGGGAGACAAAGGGTCCAGGTGTGAATCCTGCCTGTGCCCTTTCTTGCCTGAGGGACTCTGGGAGACTTACTTGATTTCTCTGGTCCTTAGTTTCTTCCTCTCTAAAATGAGGGAAATGGACCAGATGACCTCTAACCTTCTAACTGCAAGACTGCAATGTATAGGTCTTAGTTTCCTCATCTGTAAAATGAGGGGATTTGAGTACAGGCCCATCTGGTCCTACATCTGAACCTGTGCTACAGACATCCATCCTAGCCCTTTATAATGACCCTTTTACATGAGTCTTCTCTTTTAAGCGGTCCTGGATCCTAGGCCACAACACCTTGACCTCGCATCATGAACAATCCAACAGCCTGGCAGCGAGCTTTAAAGTATTTCCACTAGTGCTTCTGTGGGCTTCTGTGGATGCAGGTGTTTCTTGAAGACAGAGAGCACTCATTTCTGACATGCCTAGGCCCCACCCTAAGCTTCTGTCCATATCTCCAGCTGCCTCTTGGATATTTTGCACTGGATTTGTCTAACGTGCTCAAAACAGAACCCATATTTCCCTCCACCCCTACCCATCTCCCAGAGTTCCCTGTTTGCGTCCAGGGCACCACTGTCCTAGCATCACCCAGATTCTCAAGCTCCCTGGTTCAGGGCCCAACCTCCACAGCCTCTTCTTTGCTGGCTTACAAGCTGAAAGCTCTGGAGAAGGAGGATTTTGTCATCTCTGAGCACAGACTTAGTCATCTTCTGCCTACTGTGGGTAGCTGTTGGGAGGACTGAGGAGGTAATGTCTGTCTGAGTGTGCGAGATTCACAAAGGTGATACCTCAAAGCATAGAAATGTTAAGCAGTTAAATAGCCTTGACTATCCGAAGCCCTGGCTAACAAGCACATGGGGACTCTTTCTGGGGGTTAAGATGATAACAACAAGCTGATATTTGTATAATGCTTTGAGGTTTCCAATGCATTTTACACATAGTTACTCATTTTATCATCACAGCAATCCTGGGAGGGATATTTTATTATTATCCCCATTTTACAGATGAGAAAACCGAGGCAGACAGTAACTAAGTGACTTACCCAGGGTCACCCAACTAGGCAGTGTCTGATGCTGGATTTGAGTCCCATGTTCTATCCTCAGAGCCCACCTAGATACTCAGTTTGCTCCTTAAGTCAAGAGTATCATTTGGCAAGAGAGTGGCTCTGTAGCTCCTTTAGGACCTGATTTAAAATCACCAAATAGATTTTGATGGGAAAAGTTTTCTTTCTTTTTAACTTAAAAAAGGAAATAATAAATCTCTAAATTAGCTTTCCTGATTTCTATCTTGTGGTCCTGCTACTTCCTCTAGACCACTGCTCTCAAATCCAGATAGAAAGGGACTCCTTCCTGCCACACATTGACTTAGAAAACAACAAACCAACATAGGATCATAGGTCTAGAGCGGGAAGGAACCTTGGAGACCAACTAGTCCAACCCCTCATTTACAGATATGGAAACTGAGGCCCAGAGGGAGTAAATGACTCAAGGGCACAGATTTCAAGCAAGAAGGGATCCAGATACTATCTAGTCAGTCCTCTCATGTGAGGAGGAGGAAACTGAGGCACATTGACATGAGTCTCAGTTGAAGTGTCTTGCCTTCCTGTTAGTGTTGGAGATGTCCCCATGTACAGACATCAATTCCTGGATTCTTCTTCCCAGACTTCTGCTGATGCTATTTCTGAAATGATCCCGGTTTGGGAAAATAACAGAAGAAAATTAGTCACTGTTTATAGTCAGAAAAAAAAATAAACTGATAGATGGGGAAATGGGGCCCCAAGTGCCCACCTTTGTAAAAAGGAAAGTGGAAAAAATCCATTTGCTTCCACTTAGGTGGACTTCTCTGGGTGGGGATTAACTTTGAGTTAAGGATCTTTTTAAGCCATCTGTGCTGATGCTGGGCAAAAGAGTGAGTCTTGATTCTTGTGGTACTGAGTTTAAACAAAATAATTCTCTCTATATATAAGGAGAACCCCAGGAGAACATTCATACATATACTATAGGATCATATACAAAGACCTAGAAGGGACCACAGAGGAGCACCGAGTTCAAGGACTATGATTTACAGAGTAAGAAACTAGGGCTCCCACAGCCTTCCATCCCTTCCAGCTCTAGTATATGACTTCATGACCCTTGAATCTCTAAGGTACTCTTATGGGGGTATGCAGGTGAGACATCTTGTTGGAGGCAAGACTTTAAGGGGGTATTTGGCTTCCTTTAGTCCAATGCTCTTTTGTGACCAACAGACCCTGAGTAGAGCAGGACACCATATTCTCTATACCTTTCTGTCAATTGTGTCAGAGTAAAGATGTATGACTTGGGAACATGGCTGTTCCCAGCTTATGTTTCTATCACATAAACCATTCTTATGAAGGTTTTCTAGAGATGATAAAGGAGTCAGTAGTTCCCAGTGTCTTCTTGGTCACTATTTTTTTGGGGAGGTTTGTGATCTTTTCCTGTCATTTTAGTGTCATCTCCTGTTTGAGATCTCCTAAAAATCATTTCTTCATTGCCTGTGTCATTGTTTCCCCTAGAGCAGAGATTGAGAGGGTGGCATTTGGTCCTGACATCTATCTTAAGCATCCCTGCTACTTGTTCTAGACCACTACTCTCAAATCCAGATAGAAAGGGACTCCTTCCTGCCACATGGTGACTTAGAAAACAACAAATTAGCATTATCTATGTTGCATTATATTTTTATTTACCTTGTTAAACATTTCCCAACTATATTTTATCCTGGTTCTGGCTATGACTTTGATGCTTCTATCCTAGAATACACGAGGCCCTGAGAACCACACAGGGTGTAGAATTAGAGCCACCAGGGTCCCCTGGGGCCATCTCCCCACACCCCTCATTTTACAGAGGAGGAAACTGAGGCCAAGGAGATAGAGTGATTTCCTGAAGGCCACATAGGCAGTAAGAGACAGTGCTAGGATTATACTAGATTTCAGAAGTCTTTCAGAAGCACCAACCCCCCCCCCCCCCCCCCCGCTTTTCAGTCTACCTGTCACATTTAGTCAGGCTATCATCATAAAGCACTTAGTAATTGCCTACCATGGGCCAGATACTGGGCTGCCAGATTAACCTAAAGAACATCCCTTTCTTCATGTTGCTGACCTGCTCAATGGCCCTCTAGGGCTCCCTGTAGCCTCTTGAGTAAGTCCCAATCCTTCAGCCTCATTTTCAGCTCTTTCCATCATCTAGCCCCATCATACAGCTGCCCCCTCCCTCCCTGATACAAGCCCTCCATTCCAGCCCAGCTCTTCTGATTGGCCTCTGACCCCACCCCCACTTCAGCCCCTGCTCCTTCTCCTGTTCCTGCCCACCCTCTGTAACTTTGCTCCCTACCTTCCCCTCTCCCCAGCTAAAACTTACCTACTCTGCAGTCACACCTCCCCTGGGAAGTCATTGTCTGTTCCTGCAGCCCACAGGGATCTCTCTCCTCTCCCAGAACTCCCACAGGCTTATTGTCTATCTCGCTAGTCATGTGCTAGCTTGTCTCACCTTCTCCAACCTTAGCTCTTGGTGGGCCAGGACCCCATCTTGGGAGCCTCGGCTCCCCTCCCATCCAGGCCCAGCCGAGGGCTCTGTGCTTAGTAGCTCCTCAGGACAATTGGCCAAAACAACTCCACTCTCACCTTTGGCCTCAGTCACTCTCCTGACCTGCTTGTCTGAGATATTGGTCAGGTTTTCAGTCAGGTATGAGTCAGACTAGACAATTTGATGTCCCCTCTGACCGATTTTTTTGGTGATTCTTATAATTGGGGAAAATTCATTCAAGTCCTGATTACAAATATTATTGTTAGTAATATGGTAATAGCATTTATATAACATTTGAAGGTTTGCAAACTGCCTTCCATTTGTTAGCTCATTCGTTCAAATGTAAGCTTTTTATTCTCAGCCCATAACCCAGTGACTGGCACAGTGGTTGTTGATTGATCAATATGTGAATTTGAACCAAACTGGCCTAAAATACAAATCTCTGAAACAGGGTATAGGATCACTTGATGTAAAAGACCCGGCAAGATGGACTCCCACTGCCCTTATGTCCTGCTGGAGTCTGCTTGTCTTGGTCTTGGGGGCTGCGGTCAGCTCTGGGGCCAGTCCTGGACCTCAGCACAGCTGTCCCTAAGGATCAGTGATTAGTCCTGACCTTGTATTTGCAACAGGAGTCTACACTAAAACCACAGGCTACAGGTATTAATTTGGGAGAATACATCTTATTTTTTTCCTTTTTTAAAAATCACTATCAGTTTCCACTGGCTTCCTCTGTCCGTAGTAGAACTCTCCCTTGTAACTAATTATTACAGTTCAGCAAAACTAATCAACAGATTGGCCTTGTCTGAAAACACATGCCTCATTGCACACTTGTAGTGTGCCTTAACTCTGGGTCTGAGGCTAGAGGCACCAGACATAGTTTACTCTCTGTCCCCCAAAGTGCTGATTGGCCCCTGCATTGATCAGTGTTCCAGAATCTGCCTGTGTTATTTCCTTTAGGTTACTGTTGTGATTCTCTGCCTCAGTTCATATAAGTACTCTTCTCGGGTTTCTCTGAATTTTTCATACCCTCCATTTCTTACAATGCAAGAATATTCCTCTATATTCTTATATTACAATTTGTTTGATCATCTCCCACTAAGTGAGCACCCAATGTCCTTCTAGTTCTTTGCTGTTACAAAAAGTGCTGCTATAAATATTTTGGTGTAGAAAGGACCTTCCTATTGGTCTGTGTTTGACCTCCTTTGCGGTGGTATCACTTAAATTATTTTCCTCCAACAACTAATAGTGTCTAAGTGGCTGATAGTCACTCTACTTAGAGTAACAAATATTGAAAATGAACAGGATGGCATTAGCCTGTGCTCTTGCTGCGATAAGCATGGTGGTTAGACTGCTAGACTTGGACTCTCAAAGGCCTGGGTTCAGATCCTACCTCCAGTGGCTACATGACCACGTGGTTGCCTCATCTTTAAAGTGGACCTTTTACTTTCTGTGTGGCTGCTTCATTTCCTCTCCTGTAAAATATGGATGGATAATAATGACCGTGGATTATTGTGAGGCACCAGTAAGATGAGGTATGGCGAGCACTTTGTAAACCTAAAAGAATTCTACACATAGCAGCTACTAATATTATTAATGTGAGCACTTGAGAAATACTAAGCCATTAATTACATAGTTCATTGATTCATAGACTTAGATAAGGGACCTTGGAAGCCAGGCAGCCCGATGCAGTCATTTTATAGATGGGGAAACTGAGGACTAAAGAGGTTAAGTGATTTCCTCAGATGTTAAGTATTGGGGGCAAGTTTTGAACCAGAGTCTGCTGACTGGAAGCCCAGGACTCCATTGTACCCAGTTACCTTGAGATTAAAATTCATGGAAGTGAGCTCGTTGGTCTCTTGTTTTTGGATGCTTTATGTTCTGGGCTGAATGATGCCTGGAAATCTCTGGCTTTGCTGGCCCCCACGTGTGCACACATGTGTTCAAAGCAGACCCCAGACACAAGACAGGAAGAATTATCATTAGTGGAGATTCGATTTCTCTCTCCAGCTGGGCAGTGAATTCCCGGGGCTTTCCCCAGGGGGGGTTATTAGGCTGCCTCAGCTGCTGTCCAATTCCCCCTGGCTGAACTACTTATGCTAATGCTATAAAGCAGCAGTTTGGGGAGCCTAATGCGGTGAGAGGTCGCCTCTGTCTTCTTTGCACTAAGAGAAAAAGGCTGCCCTTGTCCAGCGTTCTGAACACCGGCATCAAGATCCCCCCAACCGAAATGAGAAGACAATGTAGGGTCAGAGAAATAATCTAGACCAAGCTGCTGATAAATGAGCTAGTGCTTTGGAAACTACTTGGTGGCCTGTGATACATCCCTGTTTCCTTTGGAGAATCGGAGTAATCTAATCCAAAGGTTTTAGGGCCATCAAGGAAGGACATCTGCCTTCAGATTGCATATTTGGTAAAGTCTAACTAGATTAACTACACACCCACCCCACCCCCACTCCTACTCCCTGGACCTGAACGCATGGCTGCAACTGGTTGGGGTCCAGGAAGGAGGGCATCACCTCCATCATCATTAGCCATCATCTCTAGGCTCCATGGTATTTCCCCAAGGCCCACAAGGATGTGACACTGCAGAGTTAAAAAGACACCTTGGATCCTGTTGAGACAGACAATGACCACGTGCAAAAACGTACACAACACTGTCTGGGGACAAACAGACTAAAAGGCAGCTGAACAAACAGGGACGAGCAGTATCAATCCGGTTAATCTGCAGTTGGCCAAGACAGTTGGAACAGGTAATAGAGGGGACCGTATTTTAACTATAAACTTCCTCCTTGTCTTTCCTGTTTCTTGGTTAGATCTGTTCTTCCTCCAAAGTCCTCCTCTGATTCTTCATGGTGGCAGGAAGGTGATTCCAGCTTTAGGAAAGCTGTGCCAGCAGAGGCAAGGGGGTTTAATGGGTAGAGAGTTGGCCCTTAGCACCAGGAAGAACTGGTCCACTTCTACCCATCCTGGGGGTAGAGGGCTTAAGATCCCCCATTGGCACTGGCAGGTCCTGGAAGCCCCAAGAGCGGAATCAGCTCTCTGACTAGATGGCAAAATGGATCACGCTTAGTTTCTCTTTCTCACCTTGGCTGTGCCTTCCGCCTTTCAAAAGAGGAATGTCCCTTCCCCATCAGGTTGCGGGCTCTTCAAGGCTAGAACTGTCTTTTGTCTATTTATGTATCGCTAGCACTTAGTACAGCATCTGGTCCATAGTACGGACTTAATACATGTTTATTGATTGACTGATTGGTTGACTGAATGCACATAAAACAAAGGGGAAGAGGAGCAGAGGGTCTGGACCATCTAATTTTGAATAGTTTGGAATCTCCTTCTACATTCAACATTCCCCAGTCATGGCTTTAAACTTTCCAGTGATCTTAATAAATAAAGGGTCACAATGGATAGAGCCCCTTACTTGGTGGTGGGGGAGTTTATTTTTATTTTAATATTTCAGTTAACATGCATTTTTCAAATTCTATCTCTTTCTCTTCCCCCTGCCCTCACTCCCAGTGAGCAAATAAAAAATAAAGCCCTCAGTACATTGTCGCCACATAGTCCAGAAAACAGACTCAACCATTAGCCACATCTGAAAATGTACAGGCATACCTCGGAATTATTGTGGGCTCAGTCCCCAACCACTGCGATAAACTGAATATTGTGGTAAAGTGGATCACACAAATTTTCTTATTTCCCAGTACATATAAAAGTTATGTTTACATTTTCTGTAGCCTATTCAGTGTATTGTGTCTAAAAACAATGTATATACCTTAATTTTAAAATACTTTATTGTTTAAAAATGATGTCATTTTGTGACTTTAGCAATCTTTTTGCTGGTTGATGGCTGCTGACCAGTCAGGGTGGCAGTTGTTGAAGCCTGGGGTGGCTGGGGCAATTTCTTAAGCTTGCCTGTAGATCTGCTTCCTTCTTCTTGAACACTTAAAGGCCATTGTACGTTTATTAACTGGCCTAATTTCAATGTTGTTGCATCTCAGGGAATGGGGAAACAGGAGGAGAGGGAGAAAGATGGGAACTGTGGGTTGGTGAAGCAGTCAGAACACATACAGCATGCACCGATTAAATTCAGCCCTATATGGGCATGGATCATAGTGTCCCAAAACGATTACAAGTAGTAACATCAAAGATCACCATATCAGATGTAATAATAATGAGAAAGTTTGAAATATTGTGAGAATTACCCAAAGGTGACAGAGAGAAGCGACATGAGCACAAGCTGTTGGGAAAATGGCACTAGGAGACTTACTCCATGCAGGGCAGCCAGGAACCTTTATTTTGTTAACAAACACAGTATCTGGGAAGCGCAATAAAATGAGGTTTGCCTGTGTGTCTCTTTCTGCCAAGAGGTGATGGCTGTGTTTCATCTCTCTGCTTTTAGACTTGGGTTGATTAGAGTTCTAAAATCTTTTAGCATTATCTTCCTTTCTCATAGTTTTGCCAGTGTGTGGCATGCTCACTTTGTCCTCCATCAGACCAAGGGAGTCTTGGCACTATGTGCCAAGTGTTGTCCTTAACCCTGAGGATACAATGACATAAACTCGATAATCCCTACTCCAGGTGTAGATACAGAGGAGACACTGCAGAGTATCCATAAAATGCAAGAATGTGCCTGGAATATGCATGAGAGAGGTTCATCCCTTCTCCCCCTCCTCTGTCACTGAGTTCTCTTGGAAAAAAATAATGGGGAGCTAAGACTTGGCCATAATTGTATCAGACCCTTAACCCCTCATGATGCAGGATAGACAGCCTTATCTGGCTCTTCATCTTCCCTCATCTCTGCAGCATCTGACCCTGTGAGCCCCCTCTCTCATTGGTGATCCCATTAGGTCCCATGGGTTCACTGGTCATTCCATCAGTGGATAACCCCCAGATCTATATATCTAGCCTGAGGCTGTCTCTTGAGTGCAGTCCTATACCTCCAACTAGCCCTGCCATCTTGGTGGTCCAGATCAGAACTCATCATCTTTCCCCCAACCCCTCCCTTCTTCCCAACTTCCCTACTTCTCTCTAGAGTACCACTATCCTTCCAGCCTCCCAGGTTGACCATGTCAGTCTCTTTCTCAAAGTGTCCCCCTCCCCAGCCCATAACATCTCTTTCCCCTTCCCTCTACCCACACAGCCTTCATCACCATTAAGGCCCTGGTCATCTCTTGACCATTCATGCTATTTGTTTAAAGGCAGATGCCCCCGAAGGGGTAGTGAGAGTCAGCTCATCACAGCCAGCACCTCCCTCCACACACTCCAGACCTGTGCCTATTTTTCAAGGAAATTGTCAAAAACTAAAAGAAATTAGACCATATGGAAGAAAGAGAGCTTAGCAATCACTTGGAAGGGACCCCACCCCAATCTTAGGCCAATCAGGCTGTAGGAACCCAGGGTGCCTCCAACACGCAAAAGCAATGACAGATATGTAGGGTACGTTTCCCATCTGTGTCGACATTCCAGGTGACAGTGGGCAACTCATGATGATGATAACAGCTAACATTCATATAGCACTTGGCGTTTCTTGTCACTGTGTTAAGCACATTACAGTTGGTATCTCATTTGATTCCCACAATAACTCTGAGAGGTAGGTGTTGTTATAATCTCCATTTTACAGATAAGGAAACTGGGGCAAGCAGAAGCTAGGTGATTTGTAAGTGTCTGAGGACAGATTTGAACTTAGGTCTTCAGGTTCCAGGCCCAGCGCCATCTAACTGCTTTCTCACCTCCTGGCCACCTACTCCAATGATATTATGGCCAGAGAATTCCACTGCCACTCACCCTCATGGGGACAGCACAGAGTAGATGCACCTTGGTCCAGCTGTTTCCTGGCCGAGTAGAAGAACTCTTCCTTTCTTCACCAGAATAAGAGGCCCTGCTAACTTGGATCCAAATACAAAACATATTTTGTACATTTTCTTTAATTACTCATCTGAGTGCCCGCTATTTTCCCAGGTAGAATGTAAGTCCCTTGAAGGCAGGGAACTCTTGTTTTTGAGTCTCCAGGGCCCAACACAGTACTTTGCATGTAGTAAGTGCTTAATAGCTGCTTATAGAATTCAGCTGAACCAAGTCAAGCGTTCACGTATCCACTATGGGCTGAGGAGTGGAGACATTGTTTTCTTGGGGTACTGGGACCCAGCACCCATACATAGAGGCTAATCCAGATGTTGCACATCTGTCCCAAAGAAGAGATGTGAGAATAGACTCTTTGTAGAGTTGGGAGGCGATGGGTGGAGATGTTCTCTCTTCTGCTGGACTTGGTTGATATATTTTTTGAGTTTTGTTAGACTGTTATTTTATTCTTTAAAAAATTATTTATTGTAATGTAGAGGAACGCATTTAGAAATTAATGTGATATAAAAGCAAATGATATAAGTAAAATGCTTCAGCAGTCTTCTTCTGCCAAGATGCTAGATATCGTAACTTGTGAATTCCAGTGGCTCTGTGTCTGGTGAGAGCCTACACCTTGCCTTCTGTGAGGTGTCTCTGAGCAGAGGAGCCCATGAAACACTTCATGTGGTCATACAGAAAACCCATGTGTCCACAGGGCACAGAGACACAGGGCAAACTCATCTGGAAACTCAGATCATCCCCAGTGAGTGAAGGAACATTTGTATCTTGGTATCCTCATGACTGGCAGGGTGTTGGAGCCTTCAGAGGTCCCTGGTTTCAGAGCTAGAAGGGACCACAGAGCACACAGCTCCCCATACCTGCAGACCATGTTTGTCTCTGCTCTGCCCTGGAATTCTATGACTTTTGATCCTGATACCATCCTCTACCTCTGGTGCCACAAGTGCAGGCACTGACTAGCTTTCAAGAGTTACCTGGAGTGGGGACCCCCCCAACACACACCAAACTTGGCCTTTCCTCCACTGATAGTCTGAGCCCCAGCTCATAGCTGGTCTGCCTCCAGGATCTGCAGAGGCGGGAGGAGCAGTGCCCTCAATCATGATCATTCCTTGGTTTTATCACTCCTTGGATTAATGTTTCCAGAGATATAGGCTGTATTTAGACATAAATGTCCCCCTACCTCCCAAAAAATGTTTTCCTCAGTGTGGCACTGATTGTTATGAAGACCAGAGCTAAACATCCCTAAGACAAGACAGACAGACTTTGTCCCGGGGTGCCATCATGGTGCATCAGGGAGGGGTCATTACTATGGTGACCACCATCCTCACACCATGCTATGGGACCTCTATCGGCCCACAGCACTGTGCTGTGTAATCACTGTCCCCAAGGTTCCCCTCAGTTCGATGAGGAAGGAAACCAGGGATTCCAAATGCCAGAGGTGAAGAGGAAGGGTATTCCAGGCATGGGGGTAACAGCATGTGCAAAAGTGTGATGAAGGGAAATGGAGTATCATATGTGAGAAACAGCAAGAAGACTCATTTAACTAGGCTGCAGAGTTTGTGGAGGGGAATAATGTGTAGCAAGGTGGGAAAAGTAGGATGGGGCCCTCCCTCCCCCATCCAGGACATTTCTGAGCTGGCCACTGAACCTTAGTCTCCCCATTCCCCATCGGGTACCCAGACTTCCCTCTAGGCTACCTCATAACCAGCGGGGCTTGGCCTGCAGAGCAAGGGCATCCTGGAAGGTTTTTAGAGCAAAGGGGTGATTTAGAGCAAAGCTGTGTTTAGGATGATTGTTCTGGTGATTGTGTATACGAAGGCTCGGAAGGGAGAGATACTCAGATGGCAGGGTGACCAGATGGCCCATTATTACAAGAGTCCCAGGTGAACCATTTAGAGAGCACTAGACCAGCCCTAGGGACTTAGAGCCTCTGGGAAAAAAGAGGACAAGACAGAGTGTGTCCACCATAACTGAGAAGACAGGGCACCCAAAGCACTTACCTCTCGGAGCACTCAGGAAGTCAGGAGTCCTCATTATCCCTCTGCAACCATGTCCTGCTGGTTATCTCCCCCTCCTCCCTCCTGCGAAGCCCTCTGCTGGGATTAAAGCTGGAGCCTAGAGACAGCTGGGAGGGGAGTGACCGAGCTGCTCCCTTGGCCAAGGTCATGGCTTCTTGTCCATGCTGCTTTTACTCCCAGACTCTTTCCATTCAACAACAATTAAGCAGCTACTCTATGTGGTGCCCTGTGCTCAGGCCCCTGGGGGCAGAGGGATGAGTAGTAGAGATCACACATTGTATAAGGAGCCCAGGGGGCGCCCAGGGGCCTTCTGGTGCCTTGGACAGACAGCTTTCCCTCCACATGGCCCATTTTTCTCATTCCCAAAAGAGGGCTCCTATTAGCTGTACTATGTGGAGGAGGTCCTCTGGGGAGGACCCCATGAGAATCCCTTCATAAAACATTATGTCACCTGTTATTGATGTTGAGAGGCAGCGGATCATGTGCAGTGAGGCATACAGTCTTGGGCTCAGGAAGACCCAGCCTCCCCTCTTGCTCAGACCTATGCTGACCAATCACTTCTAAGCTCTTAGGGCTCCAGACAATTCTCGACAGCTCTAAGCTTCAGAGCTCTTGCTGATCTGCATTGGTAGATGGAATGTCCTCACTGGAAAGCACCTCGCCATTAATGTCATAAGTCTAGTCCAAAAAGAAATATTGTCTCTCAAAGTAGCAGGCTGATGGATAGGTTGCTAGGAAACCCTGGGTTCAAATTCTGCCTCTTCCATTAACTGCGTACACTTGGGCATGCCCCTTTACCTCTGAATCCTTCCAGCAACTCTCCAGGATTCAATCTGCCAAGTCAGGGGCAGCCTCCAAACATCTGGATAAGTAAACATCTGGATAAGTAAAATAAGGGTTAAGGACATATCTCCCATAGGTATATATTTACTTGTTTACATATCATATATGTGTACCACTGATCATAGACATTTAAAAAGCATGAGATAAACATGAAATAAAATTGGTTCAGTAGGGAGTTTTTTGAGTGAGTGGTTGTCATGGTCAGATCTGAGCTTTAAGAGGATCAGTTTGACAGCTGAGTTGGGGGTGAGACTTGTGACAGGGACACCCAGCAGCAACCTATTGAAATAGTCCAAGTGTGAGGTCTGCTCGAGGGTGGTAGCAGTGTCAGAGGAGAGAAGGGGGAGATAGGGAGATGTGGAGGCAACCCAATGGATATAGGGGGAGGGGGGAGAGTGACCCCTAGGTTGTGAAACCTGCCAACTGGGAGGATGATGTGCCCTCCAAGGGAGGGGAGGGGGCAAGGAGAGGAAGTCAATGTTGTGAGATCAGCATTGAAAATCACATCCTATCCCTGCCTGTTAAAACTATCTAGAAACCGCTGCAGAGTTCAGAGTCCGCCTTCCCAAGGGACCTGCTGTAGCCACCAGGCAATCTAGGATGTGTGTATGGGGGGGTCTTCTGGGAGGAAGGAGGGGGCTGAGGTGGTACCCATACATGTAATGGCAGTGGCCCTCAGGTCATAATTAGGGTCTAACTGTCGTGAGTTGGTTGGCTGTTGTCCTTCGCCTTCAAAGAGGACCAAAATGACATCACCATTGTAAAGTAAAATTTCAGTATGTCCGACTGTGGCTGATCAGACCAATACAAGCTCGGAATGCTCTACCACAGGTTGGGCATAGATGGTCCATGTGAATATTTGCAGCGGATATCCCGAATTTGCACATCCTGCATTTACTTTATGCTATCTCAATTCTGCTTTGCTCAAAGAGTACAGCCCGTTTTCTGAGTACTTTCCAGGGATGTACACATTGACAATGCTGTTGATGCACGCACTGCCAGAGCTAGCTCAGTGTTGGGGAGGCTCCGAAGGAAAGTCAGGGAGAGAAGAGATATTAGAGGGACTACCAAACTGAAGGTCTACAGAGCCGTTGTGCTGACCTCAGTGTTATATGCTTGTGAAACATGGACAGTCTACCAACGCCATGCCAGGAAACTGAATCACTTCCATTTGAACTGTCTTAGGAAGATTCTGAGGATCACCTGGCAGGATAAGGTACCAGCCACTAAAGTCCTTGCTTGAGCTTAACTGCCAGGCATTCAAACTATGCTTCAGAGAGTGCAACTCCAATGGGCTGGTCACATTGTTCAAATGCAGAATGTATACTGGCCAAAAAGACTGTTTTATGGAAAACTTGCATGGGGCAAGAGATCACATGGTGGCCAGAAGAAACGATACAAGGACACTCTCAAGATCTCTCTCAAACTTTGGGTTTGACTGTGCAACATGGGAGACTCTGGCACAGGATCACTCAGCATGACGTGCCCACATCAGCTGTCCTGAGAGAGAGACGCTGAAGGAAGGGTTTGAGAGCTTCCACAGAAGGAGGCAGTTTGCCCAGTGAAGGGCGGAGTGGGACAGAGTTGGGTGATGGTGATATGGTTGTGTTGGAGATGAGCCCCCATGATGTGGGGGAGGGGTCAGAGTTCATGTACCCTTCAGCTCTCTAATTGCTTAATCACACACCCCTTGGGTCAGGTCCCTGGGCAGCTCCAACTCCTACTCTGGACACCACGGCTCTGTTGTGAGTTAAAGTCATAAAGCTGCCATTCGTATCAGTGAAGGGATCCCCAAGCTGGCGGAACCCCGGCCCTGAAGTCTGTTAATATCGTCATTGTTTTTGTTTCTGTGTTTATTTATTTGTGAAGTTGCTGTCCCATCTCATTGGAGACCCACTAGCTCTGAGAAATATGGTCAGAAACGAATTTTCAGGCTAAAAATCTCACCTGGTACTAACCAGAGGAGAAAAGCCAAGCCAGGCTCTTATGTAATAATAAAATCTAAAGGTTTAAAACCTGTTTCTATATTTAGAGAAGAAATAGGCCCTCTAGTTGTTCCACTTGTCAGATTCACTTTAGAGTGAAGTGGAGGCAAAGGTGATCAGTTATCTAGAAAATCTATTAACTAGGAACAGCTCATCTGGCCAGGGTGGGAGAGAGAGCAGAGCCAAACTGAAGGAGAAGGGGCCTTCATCACTCTATTTTGCTGTGCTCCTGAATCTAATTTAAGAAAGAGACTAAGCTTTAAATTCTCTCACTAATCTGGCAATGGTAACGTGTGTGTCTTCTGAAGCCTTAGCATGCTGTGCTAACAATCTTGGGCTTGTATGGTCATTCTCTGTGTACAGGTCCAATTCCCCTCCCCTCCTGCCCTTCCCCTACAAGAAAGCTCCCTAAAGCTAGGGATTCTTTTCTTTTTGTCTTCCTTACCTCGAGGAACTTAGAAAATGTCCCCTGCATCCCTCATTTTACAGATAAGCAAACTGAGACCAGGAAAGGGGAAAGTACTTGTCCAAGCTTCTGTAGGTAGGAAGTGGAACAACCAAAGTTCTAATCCAACAGTGATTTATGAAGCTTCTGCTGTGTGTCAGGCCCTATGCATACAAAAAAAAAAAAAATGAAAAACAGCCTTTGCCCTCAGGAAACTAACATAACTTCTGGATTCATTCAAACACAGGGTCTTTAATTAAACATCCAGTACTCTTTCCATAACACATTGCAGTAAAATATAGCAACTAGGGAACTATGCCCAAAGGGCTATAAAAACGTGCATACCCTTTGACCCAGCAGTACTGCTTCTAGGACTGTATCCCAAAGGGATCATAGAAATGGGGAAAGGACCCACATGTACAAAAATATTTATAGTAGCTCTCCAAGAACTGGAAATCGAGTGCATGCCCATCCATTGGGGAATGACTGAACAAGTTGTGGTATATGAATGTAATGGAGTACTATTGTGCCATAAGAAATGATGAACAGGAAGACTTCAGAGAAGCCTGGAAAGACTTACATGAACTGATGCTGAGTGAAAGGAGCAGAACCAGGAGAACTTTGTGCACAGCAACAACCGCAGTGTTCAGGGACTGTTTCTGACGTAAGGACCTTAAACATTCCCAAAGGACCCATGATGCAAAATGCCATCCACATCCAGAGAAAGAACTATGCAGTCAGACCACAGAATGAAGCAACTATTTTCTCCTTTGTTATGTTTTGTTTTGTTTTTCCCATGGTTTCTTCCATTCGTTTTAATTTTTCTATGCAAAATGATTAATGTGAAAATATGTTTAATAGGAATTTACGTATAGAACCTATATAAGATTGCATGCCATCTTGGGGAGGAGGGGGGAGAATATTTGAAATTTATGGAAGTGATTGTTGAAAACTAAAAACAAATTAATAAATCTGAGGAAAAAATACAGCAGCTAGGAGGCACAGTGGATAGACCTGGAGTCAGGAGACCTGAGTTCCAGTTCTACCTCAGACCCTTACTAGTTGAGTGATGAACGCTGTCACTTAATTTCTGCCTCAATTTCCTCATTAGTCAAAAGGAGATAATAATAGCACCTACTTCCCAGGGTCATTGTGAGGATCAAATGAAGTATTTGTAAAGTTTTTCACGAACCTTAAAACTCTAAAGAAATGCTAGCTATTATTATTTTCCTCTCACACATCTGCATCATAGAAACCATGATTTTTAATATCCCTCCGGGATAATAATCATGTTGCTTTAAAAATAAATTATTGACCCAGGTCACTGACTGGATTTCCCAGAAATTTGTTAATGGATTAATTTCCTCAGGTAGCCCAGCCTAGTCCTAAAGTGATTCAGTGACTCTCAGGCAAAAGCTTTTTACTGGTCAGGGTCTAAATTGGTTTACACCCATCTGAGAAAGCTGGTCCACTCCTTGCCCCACACAGATAGTAAGGTAAACTACCCCATCTCGCAAGGGACAGGCAATGGGCTCAAGGTGAAGACTGAGGCCTAAGTTTGCAGAATGTGGGTATTTGTTTTCCTTGACCATGCAGTAATGAAGAGAGTTCTGATTTTCTTTCTTTAATCAGGTAGGATTGTGGAGGGTGGAGGAGGAGTAGCAGTAGGTCTGCCAAAAGAAAAGGAAAAGATAAGAGCATCGTCAACGTATCAGTCAAATGTACAGAAATGAATGGAAGGAAGGTTTGAAGGAAACACAGACTGGCTGGCTAACTTTGAAAGTTACGCATTGAATTTATGATATAGCTTTTAAAAAAAGCAAGCTATACAGAAGAAAAATTCACAGTTTTAACTTCAATCCCCCTTTTCCCTTTTTCTGTTCTATTTTGTATATGGAAATATTCATTTTATTTGCTGCTCCTTCCTACCCCCCCAACTCCCAGTTCTTTTTCATGGGAACTGCTGCTTGACCAGATCTCTGCTTTGACCTCTTGGTGTTTTTTTTAAATGCCTGGTTAAGTTTGGCTTAGTGCCCCTGCCTGACAGAGCTTTCCAATCTAATTCTGTCATCCAAATATGTTGATTACCTGAATGACCAAAAAAGGCACTACATGCAGAGATGCATGTTCTAAATGGGTCAGGGCCCTCTACATAGGGCCAGCACCAGATTTGCCATTGGTTTGACTGGGTTTGAATCCCAGCTCTTCCCTTTATATCTGTATGACCTTGGGGAAGGCTCTTTACCTATATGAGCCTCAGTTACCTCCTCTGTAAAATGAGAGTTTGGACTCTAAGGTCCTAACTAGCTCTAAATCTATGAAATCAAGTTAAAAGACATGGAGGAAGGGAGGCTTGAAAGGGAAAAGAAAAGACAAGCAAGTGCAAGAGGCAGCAGGGGCTGTATTGGAAGGAGGGGAGAGACAATAATTAGTCACCAGCTGTGGGGGTGAGGGCTGGAGAAGGAAGTATGGGGACATGGTCCTTAGGACCAGCTACTGCCTTCTGTAGGTCAGCTTGTCTCTGTGAATCCCTGAATGGGGGCCATTCCTCATCCCCCACCCCCAGTGAAGACTCCCAGGAAGCAAAGACCACTTCTAGCAGGGAGCTTCTCCATGAGGCTCCAGGAATTTTAGGACAAAAGTCCCTCAAATGATGACCTAAGTGCCCAGAAGATGCCCACAGAACAGAGGGCACAGACACAGAACTCCCCTGCCTACAGACAGCTCCCACCGCCTGGTGCTTCTCAGACGGGGCTCCCCTTCCCTCCTGCTCTCATGCAAATTCAGGCATCCATGGCTCAAGGTCAGAGGTCTTCTAGTCCAACCCTCTCATTTTACAGATGAGGAAACTGAGGTCAAAGGAGAGCAGGTGACTGTCCAAGGTCACACCATGTAGTAACAGTGAGGATTTGATTCCAGGTGCCCTAACTCCAAATCCAATGGTCTTTCTTCACGAGACAAGAATCCTTCAGTGTCTATGTACCTGGTCCTGATGAAAATACTCTTCCTGGTAACGACTAAGCAAGGGTTGTTGTTCAGTCATTTTCAGTCATGTCTGACACTCTCTGACCCCATGGGGGGTTTTCTTGGCAAAAGTACTGGAGTGGTTTGCCATGTCCTTCTCCAGCTCATTTTACAATCGAGGAAATGGAGGCAAACAGGGTGAAGTGACTTGTCCAGGGTCACCCAACTAGGAAGTGTCTGAGGCTGGATTTGAACTCAGGGAGATGAGCCTTCCTGCCTGGCCTGGTGCTCTGTGCGCCATGTCACCCCCTGGCGACAGGCACCACCATAGAAATCTGCTGTGTGACCACCTCTCTGGGACTCAGTATCCTCATTTATAGAAATGAAGTCATAGTGATGGAGGCAGCCACTTCACAGGGTGGTTTGGTTTGGGGGATTTCCTGAGACTTTGTCTACAAAGCAGTTGACCAGACCCTCGCTTACTGTCACTGTTCTCCACTGGCTCTCACTGTGGGATTCAGGTCATGTCCCCAGACCTTAGGGCCGTCCCTAGAGTCATCCCTCGGACTGGGCTCCTGTCTGGCCCGGGTGATGCCCAGTGGGAAGGGGCCTCAGGGACCATCTCTTTAACTTGGATCTGCCTGGCCCTCCCCTCATGACTGGATAAGCCTTCCCACTTAAAGGATCAGAGCTGGAAGGAGGAAACAGGAAGGTGAGTGAGGAGCCTGTGGGATTCCCACCCAGAGCCTCTGACTGGCTCCTTTCCCACTCCAGCCCCAGCTTCCTCCTGTCTTGGTGGCTGCAGGTCATGGTGAGCTGATCATCTGATCTTTTTATAGCTAATCGGGAAGAAAAGAGCCGCCAGTGAAATCCCCGCCTCTGCAGATGACGCTGAACTCTCCTGGGCATGGGAGCACCAGACCGGGAACTTGCCGCAGGAAGGTAGGAAGAGTCTTGGCTCCTTGTCTTTTTGCAAGAGCTTCTGTGTATCTGTCCTGCTTCTTCCCTGTACAATTAAAGCTCCTTGCGGTTTTCGAATCCTCAGTGTCCAACACAGCACCTGGCACGTAGTAGGTGCTTTCAGTGTTGTGCAGAACAGGCTCTTAGTCACCATTCCTGGGCATAGCTGGCCCTTCCACAGCTGCCCACGAGAATGGGCAGAGACAATGACCACAGAGTCCTTGTCCAGCCTCCTCACCTTACAGAGCAGGAAGCTGAGGCTTACAGAGGGGAAGAGAGGGGAAGGGAGTGGAGGGGACTTGCCTGGGGCCTGAATCCCAGCTCTAGAAAGGACCTTAGCACTCATGTCTTCCAACCTTCTCATTTTATGGAGGAGGAAACTGAGGCCCACAACGGCTAAGTGATTGTCCATAACTCACACAGCAAGGAGCCATGGAGCCAGCTGATCTCCAGCTCCAAATCTGGGGCCTTTGCATCACCCCATTGGCTTCAGGCCAAGGGGCAGCTGGTGTTGTCCTGAGTGGAGAGACTGTCACCTCAAAGAGGATCTTGGGACTTGCCAGGAGCTCTCTCTACAGAGACTGATAGCCTGCTGGCGCAGTGAGACCCTGGCGCAATGGCTCCTGAGGGAGTAAGAGAGAGAATCAGGGTGAATGAGGCTAGTTAAGGAAATTGGACACAACCATGGCCCAGGTCCATCCTCCCTGCCCAGGGTTACTCAGTCTTCCCCTTGCTGCCCTGTGGCCCCAGAGAGGTGAATTGAATTTAATCTGTTTACAGACTAATGCAGTTGGTGCTCTTGGGAGAGAGCTTGGGAGAGAAACAACCAGTCTCTGCTATTTATTACCTAGGTAAACTTGGGTAACTTGCTTCCCCAACAGAGAGGAGCGGGAGGAGTCCTGGCTCCCAAGTCAGATGACCCAAGATCAAATCCTGCCCCTGAAGTTCTCCAAACTCCCCTCCCCCGTGACTTTGGATGGTACAATCACTCTCTGGGCCTCATCTATAAAATGAGAGGAATGCCTTCAGTGAACTTTGATCTGGGCTCCTAGGATACCCAAAGGCTCCTTCTGGTCCCGAAGAAAAGGGGTGATAGGGCTGAGCAGGGATCACTGAGAATAATGTGCTTCCATGAGGATGGCTCTTCTCTTGCCTGGGCCAGCCCAGGAAGTGACAGCTCCCATGACCCTGGCCATCCTGGGCAGACTATCCCACAGCCCAAGGCTGCCTTCCTCCACTTTGTGCCACTTTTTGGTTGCAATTTGGGGAGGAGGTGGGGGTGCCAGACCCATGCTTTTATTGGGATGGGGGATGTCCCATTGTGCAAACTGCTTCCATCAAGAGTTGCCTGGGGTTCTGAGACATTAAATGAGAGTCACACAGCCAGTATGTATCAGAGGTAAGATTTGAACCCAGGTCTTCTTGACTCCCAAACTAACTCCCTGTGCCATCATATTCCTTCTGTCTCTTGACTGTAGTTCACACTGTGAAGTCTTTCAGAGGGCCTCTTAAAGCATTTATTTTGTTTGAAATCATCATTGAGCCCTTGAGATCAGACCCTTGGTCTTTGGGGCTCCCCTTTATCCTCTGGGAACCCCAGTTGGCAAGATGCTTTTTAGATACCTGTTTACTATGTGCATTAAGATGCAGCTGAACTTAACTTTTCTAGAGGTGAGCAGCTCAATGGCCCTGTTCCTAGACCATCAGCTCTGGGACCAGAGACCCTGGGTTCAAAGACCATCTCTGATGCTTACTACCAGTGTGATTTTGGGCAAGGTGCTTCATCTCAGGGACCTCAATTTCCTCATCTGTAAAACTCTTTATGAAGCCATTTGGGGTTATCTTGGCAAAGATCCTAGAGTGGTTTGCCATTTCCTTCTCCAGCTCACTTTACAGATAAGGAAACTGAGGCAAACAGGGTGAAGTGACTTGCCTAGGGTCACACAGCTAGTGTCTGAGGCCAGACTTGGCCTCAGGTCTTCCTGACTCCAGGCCTGGTGCTCTATCTACTGCAGCACCACCTGGTAGCCTCTACCATCTCTCTCTCTCTCTCTCTCTCGCATTCATTTTAAGACTTTCTCAAGCCCATTCCCAACAGAGCCTTGTGCACCAAAGGCGTTTATTTACTATTAGCAAACACAGACATGGACTGAATGCTTATTGATTATTTCCCATCTTGCCTTTGCTTCCTACTGCTCAGACACTTCCCCTCCTTAGGTCCCAACTTATTCATCTATAAAATGAAGGGCCACCTTGAGATCTGAAATGTGTTTTCTGTTTTGTTCATTCCCTGTTCCTTTTTTTCTTCCTGTCCTGGTAGAAGCTTAGGAAGTCTTTGGAAAATCATCTTTTCCCTCATTGTTTTAGAATGGTCTTCTTGGAGAACAAGGGATGGACACCAGCAATACTGGGAGAATCCTTTAGGAAACAAAAGCCAGAGAGGGCTCTTAGTGGTCCATCCACAGCCTGAAGCCAGGGAAATCTGAGCTAGTCCTCCCTGAATAATTTAGTGACTTGTATCAATTTCTCTTTGGTGCCCAGGGAAATGCACATTCTAGGACAATGATGTGATCCAAGAGGGAAGGATTCATTTTCTCCAGGCAAAATCTCTGCTCAGCCCAAGTGCATGATGTTCTTGTACACTTTCTGGCATCTCCTTGATTAAAATATCACCATGAAAATAATAAAACTCAGGAATACCTCTGTCAGCAGAAAAATAAAGCAAAGCAGAAATAGAGCATTGAAAGCAAACTCAGGACTCCCAGTCCTGGAAACTAAACAAACAACCAAAAAACAAAAACCCAAACCACCTTCTCTCACTGGCACTTTTGGTACAGCTGCATCTGGTCTCTCTCCTCCTCAACACTGTGAATAGTGTAAAAAAGTTGGGATCACAGTGACAAAGAATCAGAGCAGGGGAAAGGGGCTGAGGGGCCATCTGCAGAAACAGAGACCCACAGAGTTGAAGTGATTTTCACACTGCTAATAAGTGTTCCAGGCAGGATTTGAACCGAAGAGCTACCCTTGACGTCACCCTTTTCCCCCTCTCTCTCATACATCTTGTTTACTCCCACAGCTTCCACTACCACTTTCCCACAGATACAGACCTCCACCCCTATCTCTTTAGGGCTCCAGTCCTGACCTCTTTCCTGGGCTCCAGTCCAGCATCTCCACTGATTCACAGATTCTGTCCATCTTTGTGTCCCCCATGCACCAAGCTCTGAGTATGTCCCAATCCAAGCTCATTTTCTTTACCCCAAGGTCCTACCTCACCAGACATTTTCCCCCCCTTTTATGGTAGACCCTGTCTACTCTGTTGACATTCTTACATTTGCCCTTGGCTCCTACCTATCCCTTCCCTTTCCCAATCCAGTTAGTGGATTAGAACTCCCAAGCACCTTCAATCTTCGTTTCCTTCCTTCATTCACCATAATCTAAACTATGATAGTAGTTTTCAAATTGACCTTCCTACCTCCCCTCCCCAGCTCATCATGCCCCTGTCACAACCAGGGTGACCTTAGGCAAGTCATTGTACTTCAGTTTCCTCTGTAAAATAAGGGGGTTGGCTTAGATGGGCTTTGAGGTTCCTTCCAGCCATAAAAGAAGATCCTCTTAATTTTCCCTATGCACAGAAATAGTTGTTTTAATCTGCTCAAAAATCAGAGGAACAGATCAAGATTTGAAGTCAAAAAGACCTGGGCTCAAATCTGGGCTCTGCCATTTAATATAACCCATTTGACCCAAAGAAAGTTCTTTAACCTCTCCTGGACCTCACTTTCTTTTTTTTAAATTTATTTTTAGTTTTCTACATTCACTTCTATAAGATTTTGAATTCTAAATTTTCTTCCCCTCTCCAAGATGGCATGCAGTCTGATATAGGCTACACATGTACAATTATTATATTAAAGATATGTTCACATTAGTCATGTTGTGAAAGAAGGATCAGAGCCAAAGTGAAAAAAATAAGAGAAAGGAGAAAAAGAGCAAATATTCAGACTCCATAGTTCTTTCTCTGGATGTGGATAGCATTTTCCATTGATCTTTGCCTTGCTGAGAAGAACTAAGTCTATCAAAGTTGGTCCTCACACACTGTGGCTGTTACTGTGTACAATGTTCTCCTGGTTCTGCCCACTTCACTCAGCATCAGTTCATATAAGTCTTTCCAGGATTTTCTGAAGTCTTCCTGTTCATCATTTCTTATAGCACAATAGTATTCCATTACCTTCATATACCACAACTTGTTTTGTCATTCCTCAATTGATGGGCATCCCCTCAATTTCCAATTCTTGGCCATCACAAAAAGAGCTGCCACAAATATTTTTGTACTTGTGTTGGATCTCACTTTCTTTATCTGCATCTTGGACACTCTCCCTCCTCCTTTTTGCCTTTTGTAACCCTTCACCCCTCTTCCTCCCTTAATATCTCGGTTGCAATGTCATCTCCCTCAAGAAGACATTTCTTGACTCCCCCAGTTGTTAGTACCTCTCCAAGTCTGTATAATGGGGGCAATAATACCTGTTATTCCCTACCTCCTACTGTTGTTCTGCAGCTCAATGAAGATCATGTACATAAAGCACTCCATAAATCTGAAAACATTGGACCAATGTCAGCTCTTAATTAATCATTCCCAGCAGTTCCTTTGGCTCCCACTCTCTGTCCTTTTGCTTCTCGGGGCTGGCTGTGTACGCTGCATGGCCACATCACGGGGGCAGCTGGACTGGGTTTCTCACAATGTTCAGCTAAAGCACTGAGTGTCTCTGGCAGGAGCGCATGTCCTCTTTGGTTTCTGGGAATTGCTGAACTTGTGTTCCTTCAGCTTGCAGCCTATTCAATATAACTGGACTAGTCAGATTTTTTTTTCAACCTGGTAATTTGATCTCTAGTACAAAAATGGCGGGGACTCTTTTTTTTTTTTAAAATCTTAACTATTGCCTTTTGTTTGTATACCAAAGTTTGCTTCTCTTTCAGATAGGAAAAACAAACAAATATATCTCATCTTTTACCCCTGCTTCTGGGGTCCTTGCTTTTTATTAACCTGCTATTTGTGTGGCTACATCATCTCTGAACTAACTTGCTCCCATCAGGCTCAGTAGAGTTCAGTGTTTCTTGAGGGCCATTTTGCTAGGCACCAAACACTGTCCTTGGTGCTGAGGGAGATGCAAAGATCCATTGAGACAGGTGTGTTACTTGAAGACATAGAGGAACTCCAAGTGACATTGATGGACGAGTCCTCAGGGCTCAGTGAGTAAGCGGTGCCAGGAAAGCTGGACCCAAGGATGCTTTGGTCCTCCAGTTTATTGGTCCTTCCTTCTTCTAGGAACAAACCACTTGGGTTTGGCATTTAAAGGTCCCCAAAGAATGAACCTAAAGATCATTGAGTCCAACCTATTCCTTTTTCAGCTTCATTCGTTCATTTATTCAGTCATCCATCCCCACAAACATTTTTATGGTCTGTTTTGTTTTTATCTTTGTCTTCTCTCTATCTGGAATGAAGGAGGTGTTTAATAAGTGTTTGAATAGGCACCTACAGCATACTGCCTCTACCAGCAAAAAAGAGGAGTAATATACATTGACAATGACAAGGCTGGAGTAGCCTTCTAGTATTCAGTTGTTATTTTTTTCTCAGTTGATTTTTTTTTTTAATTTTGACATTGGATCCAGAATTTGGAATTGTAGCCATAAGTAAAAAAAAAAATTATTTTTTTAGCAAGCATTTTAACAAACAAAAATATTTCTAGCAGCTCTTTTTTTGTCATGGCCAAGAATTGGAAATTGAGGGGATGTCCATCAATTGGGGAATGGCTGAACAAATTGTGGTATAGGAAGGTAATGGAATATTATTGTTGATAAGAAATGATGAGCAGGCAGACTCCAGAAAAACCTGGAAAGACTTACATGAACTGATGCTGAGTTAAATTATATCATTAATTTGTGCCCCAGAAATTATTGTCAACATGGCAGAAGTTTCTAGTAGACTTTGTCACTCCTTTTATTTGTCTTCCCCAGGTTCATTTAGTACATTCTTTCATCTCTTCCATCCAACAAACATTCATTAAATGTCTACTGTATGTGTTATATTATGTTGGGCATGCACCAATGAGTCACACATGGTCTTTGCTCTGCAATCTAGTGGAGATAAAAGGAAATGGTTTCGTGTGTGTGTGTGTGTGTGTGTGTGTGAGAGAGAGACAGAGACAGAGAGAGAGAGAGAGAGAGAGAGAGGTATAAAGTGCTTGGCACATAGTAAGAGTTTAATAATTGTTGATTGGTAAGTAGTATCTAAATTTTAAGTGCACAAAAGGGGTATAAAATGCTATGAGATCAAATGAGTAAGCGATCATAATCATCTAGAAAATCATGGGAGGCCACAGTAGAGCTGAGCCTTGAAGGATTAATGGGGATGATGGGAGAGGACATTCCAAACAGAAGGAACTATAGAACCCAACATAGAGAGTTGGGACAGTGCAGGATGGGTTCAAAGAATGATAATGAAAGTAGCTGAGAGAAGGTTAGAAAAGTTAACCTTCAAAGTTAGAAAAGTCGGATTGTGTCACAGCTTCAAGGTCCGGTGATAGACTCTCTATCTTTTTTTTTTTTAGCGGGCAGGAGAGAGATATTCTGAGCCATAGAAAGCCTTGAATGAGGGAGATTGGACCCAGAGAAAGTGAAGTGACTTGTCCATGGTCCCATTTAGTTAATAGTGGAGCTGGGACCACAGTATGTATCAGGCTGGCCATGGAGGTAGAGGGCATGGGTTCCAAGCCCCCCTTGGACCCTGACCACCAATGTCACTTCAGTTGAATTATTTCACCTCCCTACGCCTCCCTTCTGTACAATATAGAAGTTGGACTAGATGGCCTTGAAGTCCCTTCCAGCCTAATTCCATGAACTTCTCCTGTAGAGGCCAAATATTGCATATGCTGGCACACACTGACATGGTGTGAGTGGTGTTTGTGTAGCTTTATTCATTTTATTAATAAAGGGAGTGTTCAGTTCTGTAGGCTAGAGGGTAATTACCTAGAGAGGACTGCAATGCCAGAAACAGGACATTAATAAGAATTCTATTTGGTCAAGAAGAATTTCTAGAACGTAAAGTTCTCTGAGCACTCAAAGAAGCCCCTGAAGAGGAAACAGAATAAAACCAAACAAATCTCTGGAGCAAGACCATTTGAGGTCACTTGCACTCAGCATTGGAGATTGTGCTGGGCACATTTTGTCCCTTCTGAGATTCAGGGTTTTCATCTGAGAAGTGCTCCCTGCAGAAGGGATGAGAATTCTTAGGAGAGTCCAAACTTGCTGGGACGTAACTGGCTCCCGAGTGAGGCTCATGGGCAACCGCCAGCCCTAGGAGACCTGAAATGGCCAAGTTCAAGTTGTTCCCTGTCTTGGTGCACTCATGACAGGGCAACCTGGAGGCCAACAGAGGAGCTCTGGAGTGAGCTTACGGCCCCCAGCCAAGGGAACATTGCCCCAGCCCTTCTTTAATCTTCTTGCCCCCAGTAAAGCTTAAGGAAAAAGTCCTTAGCTTCCAATCCCGCCCCCTATGAGCACCTGAAAGTCTCACAAGGCTTTTGGTCGTGTTCAACAGCTCTTTTAGCGCTGAGTGTTTTTATTCTAATTTTTAAAATTTAGTACCTTTTTTTGCGACGTATGTGCTGTTTCTTAATGAGAATATTGGATTTACAAGGACTTCCTATTTACCCCTGCCTTGGTCAGCCCTTATCTGGTATGTTGTATTCATTTCTGGACTCCATACTTTAGCAAGAACATCAGCTAACTAAGGAGCGTCTAGAGGAAGGTGACGGTGGGGTGGGGGATGGTCATGTCATGGCAGGGCTGTAAAGGAACTGGCCTGGGCATGTTTAACTTAGACAAGGGAGGCCTTGGGCACCCATCTTCATGTATGGCACTTGTATGGAAAAAGCTCAAGGGAGTGCAGATCTTTAGCTGGAAGGGACCTCTACTTCAATCTCTAAATTCACAATTAAGGAAATTGACGCAGACTGAAGTGATTTACCCATGATCTCACAGCTACTAAGTGTCTGAGGTAAGATTTGAACCTAGGTCTCCTCACTCCAGGTCCAGCATTCTGTGCATTATGACATACCACTCAGGTTAGACATGTTCTCTTTGGTCCCAAGAGGAAAGGCTGAAAGTCACAAAGAGGCATCTTTAGGGTCAGGGTCAAGAGAAACGTTTAATGATGAAAGGTCTCCCAAAGTGGAATAGACTGGTCACAGTAGAAGGTAGTGAGCTTCTCCTCTCAAAGGAGAGTGGACGTGAGATGGCCTCTGGGATGGAGGTGGGGATTCCCTGTCTCTCAGTCCCTGATGATACTCAGTAATAGTGTTTTCGGTATTATTAGATAGAAAAAAGGATTTTCAGCATTAATTAAATCCTATTGCTAAGCATAAAATGGAAAGGATTCTGGGGCCAAGAGTTAGGATCTAGGGTTGAGAGCTCAGACGGACAGGAGAGGACAAGCAAGAGGAAGAAGCTGGTAGGGGATCACTGGGCTTGTGGCTGGGAGTCCTGGGCACCTTCTTGGCAGTTACATTTACTAAATGTTAGCATACCTCCCAGTCACAGAGCACTGTGCTAGACACTGGGGGAATGTGTCAAGCTTAGACGATGATGATGATGAGCATGGTAGTTGGGTGGAGGAGAAGGCTGGTGATGTTGACAGTCATATTGATGAGATGATAGTGGCAGTGGTGATGTCCACAAATCCATCCATGATTCCTACTCTTGGAGTTTCCAGTCCAGGTGGTGGACCCAACACAAACACAGGCAGATCCAAATATACACAGATATACAAAATAGCATTCAGTAAGTACGCTGGAGATGTTCAAAGTGCTGGGTGCATTCCAAAAACAGCTCATTAGTGACTGGGGGAAATCAGAGAAAGCTTTGTGGAGAAGGTGGCACAGACACAGGGAGAGAGATTGAAGATCCATAAGAGAGGGGGAGGATATAGCCAGAGCAGGCCCTAGAGGAGGAGGGAGGACAGGAGAACAGAACTTGGGGGACTCTAAGAGCCTGAGGAGAAAGGAAGGTGTTCCTTTCAGCTGATCAGTGTAAGATCTGGGATCAGAAGCTCTCACTGAGGGGTATAACATCCAGAGTGAGGGGGATGATCAGCCCTACTACCACTTGCCAGACCATAGCTGGAGTGTTGTATCCACTCTGGGCATTGCATTTTGGGAAGGACATTGGAAAAGGGAAGTATGAATGGAGCAGAAGCATTGAAGATGCTGAAGTGTTACAGACTGTGCTATGTGAATATCAGTTGTGAAACAGAGAAATATTTAGTGTAAAGTGAAAATCAAGGCAGGAATAAGGAGAGTTGGTGTGTGGAAGAAGAATTAGCTTTGTTCTACTTGGCCCCAGAGGAAAGAAGGAGAAGCAAGGGGTGAGGGGAAGGGGAGTGGCAATTGTAGAGAAGTAGACTTAGGTTTGAATGTAAGAAAAACTTTTACTGCTTAGAAGTATCTCAAAGTGGAATGAGCTGCCCCAAGAAGTAATGAGTTCCCCCTCCCTGGAGATAGGCAAACAGAGGCTGGAAGGCCATTGGCCACGTAGACCACAGAAAAGATTCCTGTCCTGGCAGAGTTTGGACTAGCTGACCTTGGAGGTCTCCTCCAGCCCTGAGATTCTGTGATTCTTCGGCTGTTGCTGAGGGGAGTAAGCTTGCCAAGCTGGAGCGATGCTCCATTTGTTCAGAGAAGTCTTTGGTCCAGTTTCTGGGATCATACACAATTGTTTTAGATGAGTTGTTGAATTTGGGGATGGGGAAAGCCCACAAAGAGCTCTGGGTAAGTGGCAAGTGCCAGAAAGGAAGGCCCTTTCCTCAGGTTTGGCTCAGAACATTTAGGGAAAGCTCCTCAAAGCCCAGGGCATGCAGTCTTTGGGCTCCAGAAGGTCCTGATGGTTCAGAGCAAAGGATCAGGCCTTGGCTTGTTCAGTAGTAGCACACACCCAGATGGGTCTGCTGGGTCCTTTGGGAACTTGTTCACCTTGCTCTGTGGAAGTCATCCAGCCCAGCACCAGCTGTTTGCATGCATTCAAAATATCTCCCGTTTTGGCCTCTGGAAGGGAGGGAAGGATGGAGAGTGAGTGAGGCCATATGACTCAAAATACACTTAGACAACCTTTTTCTCCCTGCTTCTCTTAATGAATCCTTTGCTGTCCACATTTCTCTTCCATGTGTTTTCTTCTTTTTGGTTCAGTAGTCTGCTTTTGGGTATAGTTGGTACTGTGCTAAGCCCTCTGAGGTTAGGGTCAGGGAATCATGAGAAACTGCCCTGAAGATAGATGTTTGCCTGGTGATGGGAACTGGGACTAATCTATGGGATGGGTGGACAGTGATGTTGGAGCTGCCTGGACTACCTCCCTCCCAACACAATGGTTGATGGGGGAACTGAGGCCAAGACTGAGAGAGGTTAATGAAAGTGGTTTGGGGGATGGTGTGCCTTGAGGGACAGATTGAGTGAACATGTCCAATGATGGGAAGGAAAGATTTTCCAGCTTTCTAAAGAAAGAATTTCTGTAAGGTCCTTTGGCATACATTCCTATCGTCCCCTTGACCCTAAGGCTGAAGAGTATTGACCCATTGTCCAGAAAAGCAAGCCCGAAGACATATTTTGCAAGCTGCCCTCGCTTTCAGAGGGTAGCTGACAATGCCACCGTGTGTGTGTGTGTGTGTGTGTGTGTGTGTGTGAGTGTGTGAGAGAGAGAGAGACGGAGAGACAGCGAGACAGAGAGACAGAGAGGCAGAGAGAAAGCATTTGGAGAGGCAGTACTTCCAAGTACAAGTTCAGTCATTTAGAAAACTTTAGCAAGAATATTACTGGGGGCAGGGAGCAAAGCAACTGTGTCATGGTGGCAAAGTGGTGGTGAACTTGAACCCCTAATCCAGAGCTGGACAGAACCTCAGAGGCCACGGAATGCAACACCCTCATTTCGCACATAGAGAAACTGTGGCCCAGGAAGGGTGAAGTGACTTGGGCCTACGGGTTTATTAGAATTGTAAAGGCCTCGGAGACCACCGAATCTAACCTTGTTATTTTATGGTTGAAGAAACAA
Source organism: Notamacropus eugenii (assembly GCF_028372415.1). Classification (NCBI taxonomy): domain Eukaryota; kingdom Metazoa; phylum Chordata; class Mammalia; order Diprotodontia; family Macropodidae; genus Notamacropus; species Notamacropus eugenii. The sequence goes on along the minus strand of NC_092873.1, from coordinate 56,047,761 downwards.
CTGAAGCCAAAGGAGGTTAAGGGATTTGCCTAGGGTCACACAGTGGGTCAAAGAGGCAGTATTTGAACCCAGGTTCTTTGACTCCAAAACCAGAGTTTGTTTTACTTTATCATATGTGCATATATCATACATATATCATATCACATATCATATTATCATGTTTGTATAATATGTAGAGAGATAATTTACCCATCTTCTGACCTTCTGACTCATTCTTTCACTCCCACTGACCCTCTTCATTAAACTCATGAAACTAATCATGGATATTTATTAAATACCTCCTATATGCACTTCCTACAGACGCTATGGTAGGTAACTGGGATATGGAAATCAAAACAAAACAGACCCTGCCTTCAAGGAACTTATTTTCTATCAGGGGAAATAATGTGGGCCTACCTGAGTAAATGCAGCATTTATACCAACTAAAGGTCATTTGCTAGGGAAAGGGAAACACTAGCAGCTGGGGACGTCAGAAAAAATCCCATGTAGGAGTTAGCACTTGAGTTGATCTTTGAAGGAATCTAGGGTTTCCAGAAGACAGAGGTGAGGAGGTCATGCATTCCAGGCATGGAGGACAGAGAGTAATTCTCCTTGGCAGAAGAGCAGAGAGCATGAGATTGTAGAATGTTGGAGAGGGACTTGAATTTCAGAAAAAGGCCTTTGAAATCTATTCTGGAGCATTTTGCTTGACTGTAGTACATGTATAATCCATATCAAATTGCCTTCCCAAGGAGGGGGAGAGGAAAGGGGGAGAGAATTTAGAACATAATTTAAAAAAAAAAAAAAACTTTGAAATTTGTTTTTACATGTAATCGAGGGAAAAATTTTTTATTTTTTTTTAAACTGTTTTAAAGAAATTTATTCTGGAGGCAAAAAGAAACATTTCAAATTTTTTGGGCAGAAGAGTGACATCATCAGCTTGTCTTCATTAAAAGTTAATTCTGCCAGAATACAAAGAGTTGGGTACCAGTTCTAGATATGTCACATTGTACCACACGCTCTGGACAACTTCCCTACTATTTCCAGGTTTAAGGGTTAGCCTATGAAACTAAAAGCATAGCTCAAGAGCCCCCTCCAGTGAGCTTCTCTTTAACAGTTACTCAGTTGACACAGCTTTCACCTGTAGCATTTATTAAAGCGGCAGAGGAAGAAAAGTAGCTGCAAAACATTCTCCCATAAACCCAGGGCACCGTCTCCCACAAATATACACAATATCCTTGTGAAGAATGATAGTGAAAGATACATGTGGCCAAGAGAACTCCTCACAGCCCCTTCTCTTACTCTTCTCCTGGGCGCCTCCCACAGTTAGCCTCTTGATGACCAGGGCTAGTTCCCCCTTGAGTCTGCAGTGGGCTCTCTTCTAGGCTGCCAGAGGTCACATTACTCAAAACTTACTCTTTCCATTAAGTTACTAAAGAGTGTATACATCTTTCTTCCCTCCTGGAAGCTGTCCACTGTGCCTCAAACTTGTTCAGATTTACTACTAAATAGAGTGTCTCACACTGGGTGAATAGTTCAGCTGCTGCTACACATTATGACCAATAGCAACTGCCTAACTCTTGAACTGTTTAGCTGTCCTTTAAGAACCAACCTGGGGCCATTGTCAGTATTTTGCCCAGTCAAGGACTCCCCAATCAAGGGACTTTTTCTGCATTTCCTATGGAAATAAGGGGAAGCTAGGTGGTCCCATAATTCTTAGACCTGGAGTTGGGAAGACTGCAAATCTGGCCTCAGATCCTCACTGGCTGTGTGACCCTGGGCAAGTCACTTCACCCTGTATGCCTTATTTTCTTCATCTGTAAAATGAGCTGGAGAAGGAAATGGCAAACCACTGCAGTATCTCTTCCAAGAAATTCCATATGGGTCACAAAGAGTTGAATACAACTAAAAACAATTGAACAGCAACGAAAGGGAATGAAGGGCATTAAGCGGTCTTTACCCTTAACCTGATACCTTCTTATCTGCCCTTTACTTTCTGTAACTGCACTGATCTTCATGGAAATGGACGGAAGAGATGGGAAGCAATTGACCAAAGATCAACTACCCCCTACGGTATTTACAGGGAAATCTACCATTCATTGATTCCTCAAAAAACATGACACCCATCAAATGATTTTTCTTTAAGGCATAGCTCCCACTCTCCCTTCCCAGTGAAGCCTACCTCAACTCTTTCAGCTGTTAATGCCTCATCTCCTTTCCATTTAACCTGGAAATGTACTTATTTGTGCCCATGTTGTGTCCCCTAGAAGTGTAGACACTTCCCAACGTCAAGGGCTGCTTCATTTTTGGTCATTTTATCCTCACAGCTCCTGGTTCATAGCAGGCTATATATATATATATATATATATATATATATATATATATATATATATATATATATATATATATATATATATATATATACATATATATATGTATATATGTGTGTGTGTGTGTGTGTGTGTGTGTATTAGGTTTTTATTGATTTCTTTTTTAAAAACATCACCATAGTTTCCTCTTAATATCCTTCCCCCTACCACTCTAAAAGAGCCATCCCATATAAAAAAGTGAGAGGGGGAAAAATCAGCGCAACTGATCAATATATTTAAAAAGTCTGAAAATATGAGCAATGTGCAATGTTTGTGGACTTCTTACCTCCTGGGTGGGAGTGTCTTTTCTTTTTTTTTTTTGGTAATTTTGTAACATTTTGATTTGTGTGTGTGTGTGTGTGTGGTTGGTGATTCCATTTACAATTTTGTGTAGATTAGACATTGCATAGACACATTGTTTTCTTGGCCCTGCTTGCTACATCTACATCAGTTCGTGTAGATCTGTTCAGATTTTTCCATATTCACTGCATTCATCATTTCTTTTTTTTTCTTCTTCTTTTTTTTTATTTAACTTTTAGCATTCATTTTCACAAAATTTTGGGTTCCAAATTTTCTCCCCTTTTGTCCCCTCCCCCCACCCCAAAACACCAAGCGTTCTAATTGCCCCTGTCTGCCAATCTGCCCTCTCTTCTATCATCCCTCTCTGTCCTTGTCTCCATTCTATACCCCTTTACCTGTATTTTTTATTTCCTAGTGGCAAGAACAGTACTCGACAGTTGTTCCTAAAACTTTGAGTTCCAACTTCTCTTCCTCCCTCCCTCCCCACCCCTTCCCTTTGGAAGGCAAGCAATTCAATATAGGCCAAATCTGTGTAGTTTTGCAAATGACTTCCATAATAGTAGTGTTGTGTAAGAACTAATTATATTTCCCTCCATCCTATCCTGTCCCCCATTACTTCTGTTCTCTCTTTTGATTCTGTCCCTCCCCATGAATGTTGACCTCAAATTGCTCCCTCCTCCCCATGCTCTCCCTTCCATCATCCCCCCCACACTGCTTATCCCCTTATCCCCCACTTTCCTGTATTGTAAGAAAGGTTTTCATACCAAAATGAGTGTGCATTTTATTCCTTCCTTTAGTGGAATGTGATGAGAGTAAACTTCATGTTTTTCTCTCACCTCCCCTCTTTATCCCTCCACTAATAAGTCTTTTGCTTGCCTCTTTTATGAGAGATAATTTGCCCCATTCCATTTCTCCCTTTCTCCTCCCAATATATTTCTCTCTCACTGCTTGATTTCATTTTTTTAAGATATGATCCCATCCTATTCAATTCACTCTGTGGACTCTGTCTCTATGTGTGTGTGCGTGTGCATGTGCATGTGTGTGTGTGTAATCCCATCCAGTACCCAGATACTGAAATAGTTTCAAGAGTTACAAATATTGTCTTTCCATGTAGGAATGTAAACAGTTCAACTTTAGTAAGTCCCTTATGACTTCTCTTTGCTATTTACTTTTTCATGCTTCTCTTCATTCTTGTGTTTGAAAGTCAAATTTTCTTTTCAGCTCTGGTCTTTACATCAAGAATGCTTCAAAGTCCTCTATTTCATTGAAAGACCAATTTTTCCCCTGAAGTATTATACTCAGTTTTGCTGGGTAGGTCATTCTTGGTTTTAGTCCTAGTTCCTTTGACTTCTGGAATATCCTATTCCACACCCTTCGATCCCTTAATGTGGAAGCTGCTAGATCTTGTGTTATCCTGATTGTATTTCCACAATACTTGAATTGTTTCTTTCTAGCTGCTTGCAATATTTTCTCCTTGACCTGGGAACTCTGGGATTTGGCCACAATGTTCTTAGGAGTTTCTCTTTTTGGATCTCTTTCAGGCGGTGATCTGTGGATTCCTTGAATACTTATTTTGCCCTCTGGTTCTAGAATCTCAGGGCAGTTTTCCTTGATAATTTCATGAAAGATGATGTCTAGGCTCTTTTTTTGATCATGGCTTTCAGGTAGGCCCATAATTTTTAAATTGTCTCTCCTGGATCTATTTTCCAGGTCAGTTGTTTTTCCAATGAGATATTTCACATTATCTTCCATTTTTTCATTCTTTTGGTTTTGTTTTGTGATTTCTTGGTTTCTCATAAAGTCATTGGCCTCCATCTGTTCCATTCTAATTTTGAAAGAAGTATTTTCTTCAGTGAGCTTTTGAATCTCCTTTTCCATTTGGCTAATTCTGCTTTTGAAAGCATTCTTCTCCTCATTGGCTTTTTGAACCTCTTTTGCCAATTGAGTTAGCCTATTTTTCAAGGTGTTATTTTCTTCAGCATTTTTTTGGGTCTCCTTTAGCAGGGTGTTTATTTGTTTTTCATGCTTTGCTTGCATGTCACCCAATTCTCTTCCCAGTTTTTTCTTCACCTCTCTAACTTGATTTTCAAAATCCTTTTTGAGCTCTTCCATGGCCTGAGCCCATTGAGTAGGCTGGGATACAGAAGCCTTGACTTCTGCGTCTGTCCCTGATGGTAAGCATTCTTTTTCCTCATCAGAAAGGAAGGGAGGAAATGCCTGTTCACCAAGAAAGTAACCTTCTATAGTCTTATTTTTTTTCCCTTTTCTGGGCATTTTCCCAGCCAGTGACTTGACTTCTGAGTGTCCTCTCCACCCCCACCTTGCCTCCAGATCCACCCAGCCAGCACTTGGGGTCTGAGATTCAAATACTGCTTCCCAGCCTCAGGGCTTTGGGCGGGGGCAGGGCTGCTGTTCAGTGTGAGATTAAGTTTAGGTGCTCAGGTCAGGGCAGGGCTGCCTCATGGGCTCAGTTCCCTCAGGGGGTTTATGCAGAGACCTTCAACAATGGATCCAGGCTCCTGCCTGCTTGGGGAGCCCTGGTCTGCTCCCGCCTCCACTGCTGCCTCCCGAGGGGGCCTGAGTTATGTGGGCACCCCACTCCCCTCTTGACCCGCCAAAGAGACCCTCTCACCGACCCTTGTCACCTGTGGGTGGAGGGACCCGCACGGCTGCTGGAGATTCCATCCCTGAAGCATGCTCAGATCTGCTCCTTTCGGCGCTGCGCCGCCGAGGCAGGGTTGGGCTCTGCTCTGGATCCAGGGCGCGAGGAACCTTTTGCGAGAGGTTTTCAGGCTCTCTGGAGCAGAAATCTCGTCCGCTCCGTTCTGTGGCTTCTGCTGCTCCAGAATTCGCCAGTGACTCCTTTTTTTACAGATATTTTATGGGCAGTGGGTTCGGAGGTAGCGTATGTGCGTCTTTCTACTCCGCCATCTTGGCTCCGCCCCTCCCCCCCATCATTTCTTACAGCACAAGAATTATGCCATTGGCTTAGCCATTTCTCAGTTGTTGGGCATCTACTTTGTTTCCAATTCTTTGCTAACACAAAAAATACTGCTGTAATATTTTGGTGTATATGAAGACTTCATTCTTACCAATGGCTTCCTTCATGTGCCAGCCTAGTCATGGAGTCTCTGAATCAAAGGGTATAGACACAAGTTAGTTTATTTGCATGATTCCAAATTGCTCTCTGAAAGGGTTGTCAGATTCATTCGTAATTCCACCAACCATGCACTAGTGTGCCTATCTTCCCGTTGCTCTTCCAACCTTAGCTCCCATTTTTTTTTTCCTGTTTGCTAATTTGCTGGGTAGGAGACAAAAATTCATGGTTGTTTTGATTTCTACTTCTCTTCAGTATTAGCGATTTGGAGCATTCTTTTCACGTGCTTATTACTGGTTTGTAATTCTTTTGAGAACTGTTTATTCATATGCTTTAACCATTTTCTATGGGTAGAATATGGGTAGAATAGCTATCCAGTAGACTCTTTTTGTGTTTGTTGAATTGAATTGGGCCTTCCTCCAACCCCGCCCCTTTGATAAAACAGGCCAGAGTCCATCCAACCTTGCCAGCCTTCTCCAGGAAATTGTGTTCTTTGTGGTTTCCTTTTCCTATAAGTCCCAGTCCAGGAACCTGAATGATCCTTTGAGCTCAATTCAATTAAATGTAATTCCACAAACACTGATCAAATGAATTCTGTGTCTAGAGCATTGTGCTAGGTGCTAGAGGGATGCAAATGGAACCCCATTGTTAGAGATTCTCCAGGTCCAGAGAATCTGGGAACACTCTTTGGAACTTTGCCCCTTCTTGGCTTATAGTCCCCTCCTAGGAAACCATCCGGTATCCACTATCCTGAGACTTGCTTAAAAGTCCAATGTGTGGATTTCAAGGGAAAAGCTTCTTTAAAAGGATTATAAGACTGAGACCCCCTTGCTTAAGGGTCCATTAAATATGTAAATCTTTCAGGCCATTTGGAGTCCTGAGTTTGAGGTCTTCTGTGGTGAATCCCCCCACCTCCAAGTCCTGTCTTGCCTTGTTCCTGCTGCTTAAAAAGAAGAGATTTAATGGCCTTTCTATTTGTTTTTTTAACCTCCCTGGCTTTCCTCGTGGCTCTTTAACCTGGGCATTCAGTCTACCAGGTTCTCAGGCCTAGAATCTCCTAGAATTCCTAGAATTCTCTATTCTTTCCATCCCATTCCCATATAAACGGATTTTCTCCCAGTAACCCCTGTTCTCTGGCTCTCCCTTCTCATTTCTAATCCCCCTCCCCACCCATAGCCCCATGGCCATGCAGACCTTCAGGCAAAAGCAGCATTCATTTAAAAGCAGGAAAAGGGTTGCAGTGCCATTTAGGCCCTGCAAAGTTTAGAGAAAACATGGTCCTCTACTTCATGAAATGTATTGTCTGGTGGGCCAAAATTTATGTCAGCTCCTTGAGAGCAAGGTGAAAAGCAATGTCAGACCGGCCTCTGCTGGGTCATGCATGTTTATTATGCCTAGAAGCAAGCCTGGCCTAGCAAGGAGCAGCCACCTGCCTGCCTCCGTTAGAGACCTTGCCTTCCACAGGCCCTCCAGCAGTATTCCCTTGTCAGTTGAAGGCAGAATCACCTCTCTTAGGCCAGAGAGTTCCAATTATGTTTTAGAATTCCAAACAGACCAACTTATTGCCTATCAGTTCTCCTAAGAGCCTTCTTCTGAGAAAAAGGGAGGGGAGGGGAAATGCAAGACCTATCCAAGATTGGAGAGGTCTTAATCAGCAGGGTCTCCCTCATGGACAGCTAAGCTTCTTAACCTACTGTGTCTCCCTTGAGGATAACTCAGCAATCAGATTGCCCAGTAAGCTTTTTTCAAATTTAAAATAAATTATTTTTTGTTATTTTGTACTTGACTAACATCATCAAACATGAATACTACCATAAAAAGAATTATACATGAAACCAAGATTTCGAATACATTTAACTTACATTTTTAAATTCAACATTTCAGTGGTATCTTGCCTGTTTGTATCTCCTTTAGAATCTTCTGTACTTTAAAAAAATTCTATAGTGACTCTTCTTCCATGATCTCTTTCTTCCAAGCATATCTCTCCCTCACCAATTAAAAAAAAAATCTCATTTATGACAAATAAATCTAGTTGGCCAAAACAAATCCAAATATCAGCCAAGTACCTCATTCTCCACTTCACAGACTGTTGGTGGGTAATGCACATTGTCCTAGGACCAAGTGATTACTCATTGTTCTGATCAGAATTTTTAAGTCTTTTATGGTTGTTTCTCATAACATTGTTGTAGTAGTGTATGAACTGTTCTCCTAATTCTCCTCACTTTGCTCTGTATCAGTTTACTTTTTCTTTCCAGGTTTCTCTGAATACATGTTTTCATTTCTCATCTCACAATGATATTCCACTAAATGCACAGACTAGTTTATTCAACCATTCCTCAGTTGATAGAAACTCATTTAGTTCCTAATTCTTTGCTATAATACAAGGTGCTGCTGTAACCCTAGACTTATGTGCCTTGGTCTCCTTGAATAATTCAGCAATCATTTTGCCTTCCTAACCAGCTGGGTCTCCCTCTGGGATAACTCAGCAATCAGCTTGTCTGCTAAGCTCCTTATCATAGCATCCAATTTCCCATGTCCAGGGCAGCTTGTTAACTGTTGGCTGACTCTGTCTTCTTGCCCTCCTGAGCCTGTTTTCTGGGTCTTTCTGCTTCTTTAGATCACAATGTTTTAGGTTGGTTTCTCTTCCCAGAATGGATCTAAACTGCCTCAGTCTTTCTCTCTGGGTCCCTGACCATCCCTGATTACCTTGCATTTTCTGGGCTCCTGGAGGCCAGGAATGGTGTCTTATTTTTCTGCATGTAACATAGTTTCTGCTTTGCAGATGGTTCATTGTACTATAAAATCAGGGAAATCAGAGCTGGTTCTTGCTTAAGAGATACTTATAGACCTCCTTTTACAGATGAAGAAACTGAGGCCCAAGGAGAGATTAAGAGACATGGTTCAGGGTCACACAGGAGAAAATTAGATGTCAGGACTGAACCCTGGGTCCTCTGACTCCAATCTCAGGCTCTTTTTTCTGAGTATGTTCTATTTGGTTGTTTCTTAGAATTAGGCACATTTGTTATTTGAAATATGCAGACAATATTTAACATTCTCATGATGTTCTTTGTCTCCTATTTGGGGAAAAAATCATGTTGGTTTTTCTCTAAACAAAGCTCAAATGGAGTGTGGGTGGAAAATTCTCTCTCTGGGATGATCCACTTATCATATGACCACAGACAGGAAACTTAGTTTTAAGATGTTTTACATGGATAGATGACTAGAATAATATCTTGTTTTATTGTAGATGTTTGAAATGCACATAATTAAGATGGGTGGTGAGTTGTATTGCGGGAAGACATTCAAGCAGAAGAGACAAAGCCATTTGCGTATCTAAGCATTTGAAGCAGAGTACCCAGAAATCCATGTAAGATTTATTCACAAACTGCCAGGATGGGGTTCCAGAGAGAAAAATCAGTGTGACAGAGCAGCATGGAAAAGGATACAAAGGATAATGCCAGGTTTCAGCTTTAAATCTCACTATAGTTAGATGAGAAGTTCCATTTGGGGTGGGGAAGGGGTCACAATTGGCTAAGTATTTATTAATTTCATCAATATTTCTACTGTATCCTCTGGAATCACAGCCATATCCCATGTTAATGGAGGGAGGAAATATGTATCATAAAATATCCTGGGTTCAAACGAAAATATGGACATTATAGGACATCTGGCGTCTCTGTATCCACTCCTCCCCCTCTCTGATTTTGGAGCGTGGCCAAGATGGTCGCCTGCCTGTGTGACCCAGGGAGAAGACAGCTGCTGTTCCCCTTCCTCTTTCCTCTTAACTCTGTTGAAGAATGGTCAGAAGTTAAGAGTACCTCGAAGGACCAAGCAGCACCAAATGACATATCTGAGAGATAGTAGGATGGAAAGGTTTATTTCATAGTAAAAAAAAAAAAAAGATATTGGTTTGTAATTGTTTGTATTTTTTAAAAACACATATTGGCACAGATAGGAGAAATTGTCATGAAATGATTTAAAGTCATTTTAAAGTTCAGTTAATTCAGTTGACATGCCTGATCCTTCTGTTAAGTCTTTATTGGCTCATAGGATTCCTTGAGCTGGAAAGGACCTCAGAGACCATCTAGTCCAAATTCTGCATTTTACAGGTGAGGAAACTGAGGCTCAGAAAGGTTAACTGACTGGACCATGTCACACAGGCAATAAGTGTGAGAAATGGAATGTGAACCCCTCTCTTCTGACTTGAGTTGGCGGTCTTTCTTTTATAAAATTTTCTGACATACCCAACACCAAATAAAATGAACCTTTCTATATATAGTATAGAAGAGAAAGAGATGATTGGGACACCATGTATCTCTGTTTGTTGAGCTTACTTTCCCATATAACTATGTAATGAATTCCATGTATCATTTCTATTGCCAGCCTTCAAACAAGAACAAATGCTTCAAGTTTAATTTGCCTCATTTTACAGAAGAGGGCGCAGGGACCTGAGAGCAAAGGGGCTCAGGATCACCAGACTTAGAGGCATAAGGGCCCTTAAAGATGACCTAATCCAACCCCTCTCATTTTACAGATGAGAAGACTGAGGCCAAAGAAGCATATATGCCCCTAGTGATCATGCAGTGATTAAGTGTCAGGACCAGGATTTGAACCCAGCTCTTTTGCCTCCAAATCCAATGCATGACCTTGACAATTCTTGTGCCAAATCTAGCTAGGGAGAAAAGAGTTCTCCTAGCCCAGAGTGAGTACACAGCCTCCATACAGCAAAAACAAAGGTCTTGTTGACTTGAGATGCAATAAGAGGGGCCTAGTGTCCAGAAAGAACAAGGAAAGTGTTCGTTCCACTCTTGGCTTCAGTTCCACTCAGAACTGAGGATCCATAATTTAGGAAGGACATTGGTAGATGGAGGGTGTCCAGAGGACAGCAGACAGGGTAGGGAAGGGAAGCCTCAGGGAGGGCAGGACAAGTACTCTCAAGCACTGGAAGGGCCTTCCATGGAAGAGAGAATCCACTGGTTTGGTTTGGCTACTAAGGAAAACAGAGGGTGGTGAGTAGTGGGGAAACTTCAAAGAGGCACCTTTAGGCTGAGATGGGTCCTCTTGTGATCTCCAGGGTTACTCCTCCCTGGAGATCTAACAGCAAATCCAGAGGACCATGTGTCCAGTGTGTGCTTTCAGGGATTCCTGCTGTAATATGGATTGAACAAGGTGGCCTCTGAGGTCTCACTGTGCCTGGGAAGGGGGAGCTGGCCAGGGTGCTGAAGTTTTCTCCTGCTTCACTCCACTTCAAGGACATGTAGGTGTGGGGACAAACATAAGTAGAAATTGGAGCTTTTTCACCACCATCACCACCCTCCACAGATGTGAAAGTCAGCACCTGTCATATTTGACTGCAGAGCTGGGAGTCACTTTTTTCCTGATGCCTCTCAGGGGGCCAGAGCATGAGGGAAGCCAATTTAAATATAGCAGCCTTCAGCTTCTCCCCTGGCTCAGCACTGGGAGGCCTTAGCAAAACTTCATAGCTGTTTTCATGCCCCTCACCTCCTGCCTACTTCCAGTCTGACTCTTTGATGGTGGTCCCCCCATTCAATATGGCAAGTGGGGTGCAATGGAGAGAAGACTGGATATGGAGTTAGGGACCTGGATTGGAATACCACACTTGCCACTTGCTGCCAAGTTCTGTGGGACTCAGACTAAAGGATTCCTGAGGGGGTCCTCCTTAGCTCCACACCTATGATCCCATGAACTCTTATATTCCTTGTTTGTTGTTCTGCCTAGGTCCTGAAGCCCTTTCTTGCGACGGGACTGTGCTCACCCAGTTCTCTGAACATCCTCCCCAGTTCTTATGCACACCCATGGCACAATGAGCAGCCCTCAGGAGCAGCTGAGCTGGTCTTCCTCACCCACCTTGACCTTGAGTGAGAACAGAGCCTTTGGTGGATTTCATGAGGAGGGCACATCCCCTAGGAGCCACCCTTCTCCCAAGCTCTTTGAGGATGTGGGAGAGAAGGCAGTGCTTCGAGCTGAGCTCACAGAGGGCTTGAGCAGCCCCATTGCCACAACTGCACTGACCAGTGTCAGCGAGGACTCCAGGGACCAGTTTGAGAACAGCGTTTTGCAGCTCAGGGAACAAGAGGAATTGGAGCCGGCCACTTCTCAGGGTAATGGTCATGCAGGCGACGGAGAGAACACCAGCGGCACAGAGGACGTTAAGATCCAATTCAGCCGATCAGGCAGTGGCAGTGGTGGCTTCCTTGAAGGACTTTTTGGCTGCCTGAGACCTGTGTGGAACATCATAGGAAAGGCCTACTCCACCGACTATAAGCTCCAGCAGCAAGGTACGTGCAGGGATGGGGGGGGGATCCTTCTTCCTTCCTTCCCATTGGGATCACAGAACTAGTACTAGAAGAGCCCTCGGAGGCCAGCCCTCTTCTTGTACAGAGAGGGAAACTGAGGCCCTGAAGAGGGGTATTATATTTTTAGAGCTGGGCAGTGCCTCTGTCGAGTCCAACCTCACATTTTAAAAATGAACCAGGCCTTAGCTTTCCTAAGGTCACACGGCAGCTAACGGGCAGAACAAGGATTTCATCCCTGGGGGCCACTGAGTTCAAACTCATCCCTTGTGCTGCTGCTACTGCCATGAACTTCTGGAGGTAATATCACCTTTGGTCTTTTGGCAAGCTAAAGAACTGAGGGCGTATGAGTGGGGTGTACTTTGGGTTCCGTCATTCTATGTAACCTGGAACAGGTGACTGGAACTCTCTATCCTCTTCTGTAAAGTATCAATGGCTCCGAGATCCCCTTCAGCCAGAGATCTGTGATCCCATATTCCTGTGAATGACTGAGTTAACACATTTACCTCTTTGTAGGGACAAGCCTACCTCCCAGATTTTCTGGGGCAGCGTTGAGTCTAAGATAAGAAGGTTTATTTTTAAGACACTATCCTTTGTCAGAAAACATGCCAACTTTTGGTTCAGCAAATATGTTCACTTTGCCTATTGCACCAAGTGGATATCTCTAAGATATCTTGGGCTCCACAAAAAAACTATAAAATAGTCATAAAATGCTTTAGCAACTATCTTCATAAGGCTGTCTCTTAAAAGTCACAACCTTCAGTGTCTCTTCAAGCTCTAAAGATCTATGATTTGACTATTGACTCACCTTTCAACTGAGAGATAGACTTGTCTATTCAGTTCAACAAGGATTTATTAAGTCCCTGCTAAGTGCCTGCCTAGGTGCTGGGTGCTGGGCATATGAGACAAAAATAAAGCAGTCCCTGTTCTCAAGGGGCTAATATTTCTACTGGAGGTATGCAACATGTGCGCAAATAAATAGATGTTTTGATTGATTGATAGATAGATAGATGGATGGATGGATGGATGGATGGATAAGTAAATAGATATGTAAATGCTGATAGATATGTATATATAGATATATTTTGTTGTCATTGCCGCAGAGCTGTGATTTTGTCAGTACAGGAGACTCATACGATCATAGATCCAGAGTTGGAAGGGACCTCAGAGGCTTTTGAATTCAATTCCCTTATTTTACAGATGAGAAAACTGAGGCTCATAGAGGTCACATGGCAATGAGTACTGAGTAAAACTTGAACCCTGGTCTTATCGACTTCCAGACTCCAGCCAACAAGTCCTGCTGCTTCCCATAGTTCCCTTTTTTTTTTCAACCTGGACCCAAGATTTAATGGGTCAGAGAGCTCAGTACAAAGGAATTTCAGGAAGGAGAGAATATAGGCATGAAATCAAGTCCACACCCTCTGGTTCCAAATGCCAGGTTCTCTTGACTCCACCAGGGCTTCGGAATCTTGTCTGTGAGTGTTCTGGACCCCTTGAGCAGCATCCAGTGAAGCCTCAAGGTGCCCCTACCTCTCGCCCCCCGCCACCTTCTTAGAATTGTATTTTTAGATAAATAAAGAAAATGTGCAGTTTCAGTGAGAGGTCAGTGAAAATCAGGATAGAATTTTTTCCCATCCAAGTTCTCAGGCTCCCTGCAGTCTCTCTGTAGGTTCACAATACTGGGCCTACTCCCTGGAGCCTTTCCCTGCTGGCCTTCCAGGTGCCCCCTGCCCCTCCACATCTTCTTGGGTCTCCCTGGGACCCTCCACCTGGCAGGAGGGCAGCTTGCAGCGTGGAATTCTGAAGAGATTTCCCTGTCAGGGCCCTTCCCCATCCCTGCTTCTCTCCAAATTGGGAGGACCTAGGTTTTAAACAATTCCTTCTCCTCTTCTCATCCTACATAAACACAGTCTTTTCAGTCATTTTTGAGTCACTCAGTGTTTGCTTCATCAAGTTAGACTATTTGGCTTATAAAGTTTTCACTGGAGCTACCAGAACCTAGAATGCTCTCTGATAGCCCTGGCATCTCCCCACAGATTCTCACCTGTGCCTGCCCATCTCCTGTCCGTATCTTCCTCAGTGTTTCCCAGAAGGACAGGGGCATCCACTGACAGTGAGAAGGAAGGCTTCCTTCCTTTCTCTTGGTCCATAAGAATAATTGGAGAGAACTCAGCCTTTCACTTGGTGAGCCTTCCTCTTATCAAAGACCCAGGAATCCCCTTTCATTTTTTAATCAGGCATTTCCTTCCTTCCCATAGCTTGTCCTGTAGAATTCCTTGTTTATAATGGGTGGCAGCCTACCCTACCCATGCCTCCATGTTCCTCTCAATTGCCTGGTGATAATAATGACAACATTTATATAGCACCTACTGTGTGCCAGGCATTGTACTGAACACTTTATTAACTTGCTTAATTAGTCCTTACAACAACCCTGCAAAATTGTTGCCGTGATCATCCCCACTCTACAGTGGAGGAAACCAAGGTTAAGTGACTTCCCCAGGATCTCGTAGGTAGCAAGTGTTTGGGGCTGGATTTCAACTCCCATCCTCCTGCCTCCAGGCTCTGGTGCTTTATCCACTATGAGCCACAGCCATAGCAAGACATAAAGACCATCTAACTCAAGCCCCTTACAAGTCTTAAATTATAGGGAGGTGGGACCTGCATCAGCAGAGAGAGGTCTCTCACATGGAAACTACCCAAACCAAAGACATTCTAGATCCTATCCCTAACCCCTGGCCAGTTACTAACCTAAATTTAGAAACCCTCAACAAAAACAAATATTAAGATGCACAAACAGGGGAACTGAAAGTGCAGTTCTATTCTTGAAGATTTCTTTAAAAAAGAAAAAGTACAGGTGTCTCCAGTAAATAAATGGTTAATGAATAGAAACAGGCAGTTTTCAAAGGAAGAAATGCAAACTATGAACAATCATGTAGAAGACTGCTCCAAGTCTCTTGTGATAAGCAAAATCAGATCAGAACAACTCGAAGGTTTCCCCTCATACCCATCAGATGCACCAAGGTGACAAAAGACCAAACTGGAGTGTGCTGTAGGGACTGACAGAAGACAAGCACTTCAATGAACTGTTCATGGGAATCAGTGCTCTAGAAAAAGTAAATGTACTTGAATAGTCACTGAATTGCTCCTACCCTTGAACCCAATGATGCTTCTACTGGTCTCACAACCCAAGAAGTTCAAAGACACATGGAAAGATCCCCTGTAGGGATCTTGTGGATCACAAGTCTAAAGTCAGAGGGGATCCCTGTGGTTGGCCAGCTAGTGCAACCTCCTCGTTTCATAAATGAGGAAATTAGGGCCAAGGGGTTACCTGCTGGGCCCGAGTTCACCCAGATTGTGAGCACTGAGGTCTTGCTTTTTGAGAATCACCTGAAGGAAATGGGGAGCTTTAACCTGGAGCACAGGACATACCAGCAGTGTCCAGTTTAAATAGAAACAGAGTCCACCAAGCTTTACCCAAGGATCTGTGGGGGACACATTTTTTCTTGGTTTTAAAATGTATTATCATCTATGCTTTATTGTATTTTTGTTCATTTTGTTAGATATCTCCCAGTTGCATTTGAATCTGGTTTGGGAGTGTTGTCGGCTACATTCCCCCACCCCACCCTCACCCCCAATGCATATTTGGCACCATGGGAGTATATGAGTCTTCAAGTGTTTGAAGGCCTAATGCATAGAAGAAACATTAGCTTTGCTCTGCCTTGTCCCTGAGAAAAAGGTGGAGAGAGGCCACTTAGGCTCAAAAAACTTTCTCAGCAATTAGTGCTGTCCGCATTGAAATGTTGAATGGTCATCATTATAATGTAGTGATTATATAAAATATCATCATATAAAATATAAAGTAGATGTTACTCTTTTCACGTGTGTGGCCTTATCCAAGTGGAAGTCTCAGTAAAATGAGGCCATTGGATGAGTTTTAATTCAATAAGATTGTAAAAATGGAAATGTTTTATTTTGACAGTCATCACCCCTTCCCCCCCAAAAAACAGTGTCTTCCCTTAAAAAAAAGTCAGCAAAATCGCCTCCTTGAGTGATTCCACCTGGCATGCCTGTCACTCTCCATTATTATCCTTTATACTTTGTTAACAGAAAGGAAGGACTTGGGCTTTCTCTTAGCATTTGGAACTAAAATTGGCCCTTGTGTTGAGCATCGGTTTTATGGCTGTTAGACCCATTTCCCTTTACCTTATTGCAGTTTGTACACTGTCATTTTGGTTCTGCTTTCTCCACATTTGCATCATCAATGGATGCAAGTCTTCCCACTTGGCTGAATTATTCATGTTCATCATTCCATATAGCGAAGGAGCATCCCATTTCCTAATCAGTGGATGCAATTTGTTTTCAGGTTTTGGCTCTGAAAAATAGTGCTGACATCTAATTAATTATATATGTGCGTATGACATGTGTGTGGATACATGTATACATACACACATGTTTGTGTGCCTGCATTGTAGATACAGATGTACATGTATATATACACACACATATATATACATATATAAACAGACAGGTACGCATGCGCGCGCACACACACACACACACACACACACATACATACTATCACCCTTTCCTTCTGACACTGATTTCCTGGAGTACAAACCCAGTAGTGATTTAACAAAGAGCAGAAATAGACGAGTCGCTTTTCTTACATGGTTGCAAAGAGTTTTCCAAAAGAGCTGGACTAATCATCTACTAGTGAATGAATGAGCCTGTCTATTCCCAGCCCCTCCAGCACTGGTTTTTTCCAATTTGCACCATTTTTGGCAGTCTGATTTAGTGTTCTTTGAATTTGCCTTTCTCTGACAATTGGGGTTCTTAAACACTGTGTTTAGGTGGTTGATAATTTTCCTTTGAAAACTGTTCGTATCCTTTGGCCAGATGAATGACCTGAATTTATTAAAAGGCCTGCCCAGTGTTCAACACAGGCTTCAAAGACGAAAAAATGAAGCACTTCCTGCCCTCATGGAACTTATAGTCTGGCAAGGGGATATGATATGTACACAGATATAAGATATCCTACACAGATACCCTACAAGATAGAGAATGACAGAAGATAACATGCTTTTGAAATATTTGAGAAGAAAGAGAATCTGTCTTCTGGGGGAACTAGGGAAACTAGAGAATCTGCTCCTGGGTCACATGGGGAGAAGCAGCAAAGAGGTGCAGGCCATTGCCCCCATTCCTCTGCTTTCAGAGGGGCTTTCCTCCAAGTCATTTAGGGTTAGGGTTAAGGCCAAACTTCTCTGCTTTGCTCTTGATCCCTCCAGCTGCCTCTTGCCACGTTCATGGTCCTCAGCCCTGCCACTAAAGAGTGTCCAGGGAAAATCAGTCGTGATTTCACTGACTATTTCTGGGATTTGGGGCAGTGCTATAAAAGGCATGGGGAGCAGGAGGTAAAAATGATTAGTTAAATTTGGTTTAAAAAAATCTGCATATTCTCGCTTATTGCCAACCTTCCCAGAGTTATGTGGCAGACAAATGGGTCTGATGAACAAAGGACATTGAGGTATCTGTCCAACCTCCTCCATATCGCTCTGGGTTTCAGTATTGGTTCTAGTTCTGAGAGGTACGAAGCAATGTGCACAGCAGAGCCAAGCAACCTGCCCTTCCAGAGACTTTGCACATTGCCCCTGAGCGACCTGCTGAAGAGAGGGTCTGGGGAGTGTTACACTCAGGTAGACCTGAGAAGCTAGAGAAACCTTTATAAACACAACAGTATAATATTGGTAGACTCCAGCCATCTTTAAGTAAATCAATCATAGGCAGATAAAATAAGGATAAACTGAGGGTTCGATAAAATTACCTTGTTTTGAGGGCTGTAAAGGATTCCTAGCCATTCCAGCTATTTGAACCTACTGATCCACCTCCTCCCTCTGGGAAAGGAATCCAGCCTAAGCTGGTTGCATTTCTAAACATCAAGAATTGGCCCTCTGAGTCTGTGGGTTAGTTGAGTGAGAACCTTGGGAGAACCAGTCAGGTGACATCTTTAGGTTTCGGTGTTTTCCTCTGTAAAATGAGAGGGTCAGACTAGATGTCCTCCAAGGTACTGCCTTCATACTCCAGATCTGTGGCATCAAGGATGGAGGTCTCTGGTTAATGCCAACGTTTCCCTGCTCATCTTTCACCCACAGTCCATCCTTCAACGTTGCAGTGAGCAGTGAGTTGGTTTCCTTTCAGAGATAAAACTGCACCTTCCCAGCTCAGTGAATTGAGGTGTTGTACCTTGAAAGAAAACCACTGGAGACAGGCAGATGCCTTAGCCCTCTTCAAAGTTCCACCCAGGCACCACCATCTGTTCCGGCTTTCTCCTTCAGATTGCTGTATATTGATTTATCTGTCTACAGGGTCTGTTCCCCCAGGAGAACACAATTTCCTTGAGGCCAAAACCTTTCTTTTTTCCATTTTTGTCCTTGTGTTCCCAGAATAAATAGGCACAGTGCCTTTTTTT